>NC_059298.1:11716080-11781080 GCF_017591435.1 Portunus trituberculatus
TAGATGAATTTCAAATGTAAAAGTATTTCACATTTCTTTCTGTTAAGGCCTTTGTTTGTTAATGTGATTATTCTTTGTGTGTGTGTGTGTGTGTGTGTGTGTGTGTGTGTGTGTGTGTGTGTGTGTGTGTGTGTGTGTGTGTGTGTGTGTGTTTGAGCAACGTTAGTACTTGTAAAAATATATCATAGATGGGCTTCTGACAAGTTTATGCAAAATATGATAAAAATGATAAAAAATAAAAACAAACACGAGCAAAAGGCAGAAGGTGACTATAAATATACATGACCGCTGTGGTGAACCCTGAGCCTCGAGCAGCGTGGAGAAAAACTTTTAAGCTCTTTGTCTTAAGCTGTCTTTTGTGGGTACGATTGTCATCACTACTAACGAGGCAGGTGAAGAATTCCCCGCAAGTGGCGAGGAGTTGTTCCTGCTTTAGGAAAACAGCAAGGAGAGAGACTGAAAAATAAGTTCCGAAATTAGCCTTTTTTCCTCGAACTCGTTGAAAATACTTTGAAGTGAACGAATCTACGTACATAAAATATTCGAACTGTTAGAAGGAAAGGCTACAGGAAAGCATGTTTGTTTATGCATATGAAAGTTTCAGGCACTGGAGGAAATAGGAGATATTTTCTTTGCTGGTGTGGTAAACATAGAATGTAGAAATAAAGAATGCAATGCTGTGCCGTTTTTTATCAATTTGTGTAATTAAATATTTACGGTTTTGTATTATTATTATTATTATTATTATTATTATTATTATTATTATTATTATTATTATTATTATTGTTGTTGTTGTTATAGTAAGATTCCAAACACAAATAATAGAGGAAATGTGGAGAATTCATATATCGAGCTGCTCGCCACTTTCTGAAAATGTGTTCTTTACATCAAGATCTCTAACAATTTTCCAGCATTAGCATTCGTGACCATTAAGCTGTCCATCATATCCACTTATTCCATCCACCAATTAGTTATATATATATATATATATATATATATATATATATATATATATATATATATATATATATATATATATATATATATATATATATATATATACTGTTAAATATTTCAGAAGCAATAAGTGTTGGGTGAATTAATTAGATGTGATAAAAGAGTTTATGATAAAGAATATATTTTTAGAAATAAAAAAAACGAAAGTAAAGATATAAAATGATAAAGTTCAGTAGAGAAAAGTGTTTTCTCTTGCAAGGTGGCATGACTGCAGGTAAGAAAAAAAGACAGGAAAAGAAAATTCGTTGGCTGGGCACAGGAAGACGAATATGAAATGTGTAAAAGATCCACAGCGAAAGAGAAAATTCTTAGAAAATAGTTTATGCCTTGGTGAGGAAACATCCGTAAGAGAAGAAATTGTAAAGAAAAATAATACTAGCGTAATTTACCACTGTGTATCTTACAACTTTTTCAATCTTATAATAAATAATAGAAAAATCCATATGATTAGCAACGTGTGTGTCACAAGTTGTGATTGAAGTCTTGGAAAAAATATAATGAACTGAACGATACTCCAGGTGAATATGGATTTAAAATAATGAATAAAGTGGAATGGAAGTGCAAAATTATAAAATAGCAGCTTGAAAGCAGAAATTCAAGAAATGTTTGGGTTAGAGTTCCAGCAAGTTTGTGGATGGAAGGCTTGGATGTTGAAGACAGGTAACTAATGGTTATATTGATTCTAGGAAAGGTTTTGATAATGTTGCTGAAGTTGAATAGAAGAATAGAAAAATATAATAATTTACAATTTTCATGGGTAATTCAAGTATTTTTTCGCACGGTATTAATCAGTGTGAAATCCATTTTCCTTATAGGGAAAGGGATTTTTTCCTCTTTTTTTTACTCTCTCTCTCTCTCTCTCTCTCTCTCTCTCTCTCTCTCTCTCTCTCTCTCTCTCTCTCTCTCTCTCTCTCTCTCTCTCTCTCTCTCTCTCTCTCTCTCTCTCTCTCTCTCTCTCTCTCTCTCTCTCTCTCTCTCTGTACCGATAGGTTTTCAAGTAGACCCACTCCTGTTTTTCATCCTCTTCTGTCATAACGATTTAACACGTGCTATGCAATGGGACAGTTGCTCAGGAATGATTGTTGAAGCATTGAACATATGTGAATTCTGAGTCGTATCGAGTCATGAAAAAAATTGAAATAATATTTATGCGTGTGAAGACATTAACTGGAATGAGAATGATGAGACAACAGACAATATTTCATCAAAGGGTCACATTTACAAACCGGCGAATGCAAGAAGTCACAAATACACGAACATATTGGTTTTCAGAGATATTGACTTGCAGAACCAGCTACTCGAGAAAATTATATGCGGGACGAATATTCATCAGTGCAGTGTACACGTGTAGTACACATGTTGGTGCTTCAATTGAGACACAAGGCAGCATGGGCGTCATTCACACACACACGCACACACACACACACACACACACACACACACACACACACACACACACACACACACACACACACACACACTCTCCTCTTCAGCTTTATGGCTCCCCGTCGTGTCAGTACCATTGCTAAGGCTGCACATTCTTTATTCAGTCCAATTTACTTGTTCAGACACTCGAGAACTATTTTTTTTTCTTTGTGTGTGTGTGTGTGTGTGTGTGTGTGTGTGTGTGTGTGTGTGTGTGCGTGTGTGCGTGCGCTTGTGCTTGTGTGTGTAATTCACCTCGGTCGTCTGCTGGTCACTCAGCCAGTCTTCCCCATTACGGAGCGAGTTCAGAGCTCATAGACCGATCTTCAGGTAGGACTGAGACCACATCACGTGTGTGTTTAACTGTTTGATCTGCTGCAGTCTCTGACGAGACAGCCAGACGTTACCCTACGGAACGAGCTCAGAGCTCATTATTTCCGATCTTCGGATAGGCCTGAGACAAGGCACACACCACACACCGGGACAACAAGGTCACAACTCCTCGATTTACATCCCATACCTACTCAGTGCTAGGTGAACAGGGGCTACACGTGAAAGGAGACACACCCAAATATCTCCACCCGGCCGGGGAATCGAACCCCGGTCCTCTGGCTTGTGAAGCCAGCGCTCTAACCACTGAGCTGCCGGGCGTGTGTGTGTGTGTGTGTGTGTGTGTTCGCGTGTGTGTGTTTAGGTATCATATATTCTTGTTGAAAGTTTATGTTTATGACTAACAAAATCTTACACATTTAAGAAGTTTCCTCCTTTGCTCTTGAAGCGAACGTGGCCGAGTTGCTGGGATGCATCGTCCTGTGTTCGCGGCCGCACTGCTTACAACCCCCGCAGAATGAAAACGTAAAAGGAGAAAGTAACGACCGAGTAGCAAAGGGCGAGGCTGAAACTTAACGCAAAAATAACAAGACGGCGAGTTACACAACAAAACTCTTTCCTTTATGGCACCTAAATTAGCACTTCTGTAAAGTCCGAAGTCGGGAGTATTGGAGGGAGTGCTCGAGGCGGAATTCACGCACACCAACCTTAACTAGCAGCAGAAAAAAGAAACACATACACTGCCGCATTCGTGAGAGCCCCACCCAAGAGAGAGAGAGAGAGAGAGAGAACAGACAGACAGACAGACAGACAGACAGACAGACAGACAGACAGAGACAGAGAGAAAAGGGAGGCAAAAAACGTAGACCTCATAAAGTACACACGGAAACAAAAAGTCAAATGAGTCAACGAGGCACCTCAGTTGTCTCGTTTAGTCAGGAGAGGAGGGGGAGCGCTCTTCAAGTCTCTCGAAAATATGTGAGACCTCCCTCGGCGACGCTGACAAGTATGGGGGATGAAAAAGACAGTTTGGTATGACAATATTATTTTAGGATACAACTGTGAAGGAAGGAGAGAAGGGAGCTAGCAAGGGAGGAAGAGCGAAGGAAGAGAAGCATGCTGGAGACAAGAGAGGAACGACGTGCTGTCAATGTATGGGTGTGTGCAAGAGAATAAAAGCTGGCTTGATTGGTGTGCAGTCGTAGAAAAGGTGGAAGAAGTGACTGATATGTGTAAAATGTGGCACGCAGAGGAGGGAAAGGGAAGTGAGGGAAACGAATTCGTCTGTGTCTGATGCTGCGAGACAAAATACTGAAGGGAGAAAGGGAGAGAGGCAGGGATGGAGGGAAGGATTCAGGAAGTGTACATGATTGAAGGAGAGGGAAGTCTTTAAAGGAGTGAGGGGAGAGGTGACTGTCACGTGAGGTAAGGAGGGCTGAGGAGTGGCGGGAAAGTGGTGCTGAAAGAAAAGACGGCTGTGCAGGGGAGTGGTAAAAGTAGTGATTGACAGGGAGAAAGGGAAGGTGAGGCTGGCAGAGGGGCGACGGTAAAGGAAGGATGAAAAGAGGAAACCAAGAACGGAGGGACTAAACGCAGTCGAGTAAATAGATGGAGAGCAAGGAAGGAGGAAGGTAAAGAAGGACAAACACTAGGAAGAGAGTAAAAAAGCTCGTGTCTTCGCAAGTACTGAGATCCATTGCAATGAAAAGTAATGAAAATAATTGTAATATTCATAGAAGTAAAGTTTTGCTTCATAAAAGAAAGTATATTAATGAACCTGTGAAATGTTAAATTGTGTGCAATGTTGAGATACGCGCTTGGGAAAAAAAACGTAATTAATTTGATGCTCGTAGGTTCTGCATTTTTGCAATTATTGTAAATCAAACGAGGAAAGTAAAATATAATTAATTAGCAGCGCAAAAGTAAGTGCATGACAGAGAGGAGGGAAAAAAAAGACGACTGACGAAAATTAATTAGTAGTTTGTTTTTGTTCCTCCTCCTCCTCCTCCTCCTCCTCCTCCTCCTCCTCCTCCTCCTCCATGGACACTAGTTGCAAGTGATGAGCGCTGCATCGATCACTTCATTCAAAAAGTTTACCTTCTGAATACTTAGCAACAAATGGAAAGTGAGAAGTAAGGTCCGCTAATAATCTAAGTGTATTTGTGTTTTTGGTTCCCTCACGTCTCGATATTAGGATTTGTTTACTTAATTTATTGTCCGTCAACTTATATGGGCTCTGTTTGTTTCTCCATAGCGATGTTTTTGTTCTCTTATTTATTTTATTGTGCTGTAGTACTTAAGTAATCAGGTTGTTTCTTTTATGAATACTTATATAGTTTATGCACACACACACACACACACACACACACACACACACACACACACACACACACACACACACACACACACACACACACACACACACACACACACACACACACACACACACACACACACACACACACACACACCAGGTAGGTCAGTGGTTAGAGCGCTGACTTCACAAGCCAGAGGACCGGGGTTCAATTCCCCGGCCGGGTGGAGATATTTGGGTGTGTCTCCTTTCACGTGTAGCCCCTGTTCACCTAGCAGTGAGTAGGTACGGGATGTAAATCGAGGAGTTGTGACCTTGTTGTCCCGGTGTGTAGTGTGTGCCTGGTCTCAGGCCTATCCGAAGATCGGAAATAATGAGCTCTGAGCTCGTTCCGTAGGGTAACGTCTGGCTGTCTCGTCAGAGACTGCAGCAGATCAAACAAACAAACACACACACACACACACACACACACACACACACACACACACACACACACACACACACACACACACACACACACACACACACACACACACACACCTCTTCATGATGTAATAATCTTCGGTCCCACCATAGCGCTAATACCAATTCATGTTTATTATTATTTTTATTTATTTATGTGACTCTCCATCTCTTGCTTTATTTGGGTTTTTATTCGTGCCGGTAATTAAATAATGAATGAGAATTTATTATTATTATTATTATTATTATTATTATTATTATTATTGTTGTTGTTGTTTTGTTTGTATTTGTCAATAGAATATCAAGTGCAGTGCAGGTATTGGTTTTATTTCTTTTTTCGTGTGTGTGTGTGTGTGTGTGTGTGTGTGTGTGTGTGTGTGTGTGTGTGTGTGTGTGTGTGTGTGTGTGTGTGTGTGTGTGTGTGTGAGTGAGCGTTTTTATCACTTCTTGCTTCATATTTAAAATCATTGTTTTTTTTTTCCATTGACATTTGGGAAAGGAAAAAACAAATGAGGATAATGACGAATTTTTATGAATTTCTTTCTGTTCCCTCCTTTATTTTTCGGCATCTCTAAAATACAGATGTCCTCCCTCAGCAATATAAGTTCATTACAATTATAATTCTATTTGTAGCGTCATAGAAACCTGTCGTGTCAGCCCAAAAATGAAAGTAATAATACTGTTTACCACAAGTTATTTTTTCCGATTTGCTGGAAACATTTTGCAAGAAGGGTTATGGTAGAATGGGAGAGTAGGAGGGGAGAAGTTAGGCTTAGTCTTATTTGCACTTTTATACTGAATGCTACTTTTAGTCAAAGATTCTTCCTCCTCCTCCTTCAGACAGCTCTCATTAGGTAGAGTCGGGGTGGGGGAGGAGGGGTAGATGATAAGGTTTGGAAGTTTGCAGGTGAAGGGAACATCTCCAAGCCAGAGCAACATTCCTCACCACCACCATAACCTGCTTCTCTGCGTCAAGTCAGCTGTTCCTGTCCGTTTCATCCGTTTCATCTCGGGCAGCCACAGAATACCGTAACAAAATCTACATTATGCCGTAAAACTAAAACATATATCCCTTGCTCGAAACAGTGTGTGTGTGTGTGTGTGTGTGTGTGTGTGTGTGTGTGTGTGTGTGAGAGAGAGAGAGAGAGAGAGAGAGAGAGAGAGAGAGAGAGAGAGAGAGAGATTCGTGTTAGGTCATCGGCTTCACACTTACGAATGCATAACATACAGTACCGGACATACAAGTTATGTATGGTGTTTCATTACATCACTCTGATAACGTGAAGGTGTGTAGGATGAGTTGTGACCACATTTTATATACGTACATCGTATCCGTAGTTTACAATATCCTGCGAGAGACGATAACACTTAACCGAAAGAGGCGGCGTTAAGACCGACTGAATATTTGAAGCTTATAAAACCAAACAGCAGCATGCGGAAAAGAAGTCCTCAGCCGTTTCATGATAGGTAAAGAAAAACTGGACAAACTTTTATGCATATCCACATTACTGACTCCCCGGCCCGGTGTCTGCCGCTGCAAGCGCTGGGGTTTTTTTTCTCAAGCAGAATTGAAAATGAGACCGAATAATGGTGTCGAGCCAATTTTGAGATAATGCATTTATGATTCTCTCTCTCTCTCTCTCTCTCTCTCTCTCTCTCTCTCTCTCTCTCTCTCTCTCTCTCTCTCTCTCTCTCTCTCTCTCTCTCTCTCTCTCTCTCTCTCTCTCTCTCTCTCTCTCTCTCTCTCTCTCTCTCTCTCTCTCTCTCTCTCTCTCTCTCTCTCTCTCTCTCTCTCTCTCTCTCTCTCTCTCACACACACACACACACACACACACACACACACACACACACACACACACACACACACACACACACACACACACACACACACACCGCGTAGTGTAGTGGTTAGCACGCTCGACTCACAATTGAGAGGCCCGGGTTCGAGTCCCGGAAAACGGCGAGGCAAAAGGGCAAGCTTCTTAATGTGTAGCCCCTGTTCACCTAGCAGTAAATAGGTACGGGATGTAACTCGAGGGGTTGTGGCCTCGCTTTTCTGGTTTGTGTTGTGTGTGATGTGGTCTCAGTCCTACCCGAAGATCGGTCTATGAGCTCTGAACTCGCTCCGTAATGGGGAAGACTGGCTGGGTGACCAGCAGACGAGGTGAATCACACACACACACACACACACACACACACACACACACACACACACACACACTAAAGAAAATAATTAATTATTGAAATTAGATAGGGAGGTGTAATCAGGTTTAAAGTCAGAGCGCACGAGTAGAGAAGACCCTTGGGAATGAGTTCATGTAAAAAATAAAATCACACTCAGTCAATTACGAACAACAGACACTTAAAGGGCGTAAAAAAGCTTTTCTCTTTTGTCTTAACCCAAACTCAAATTACCAAATAGTACTGATCTTAGTTTTCTCCCGTAATCACAACGACTTGGAAACGAAGGCTCAGAAGCACCACTTTCTCCAGCCGGTAGTTTCATCACAAGCCGTGGCTGAGTTCTGATTGGTCTTGACAGCATCTTTAATCAATTCTAAAATCCTGCCGAGATACCAAGGCTCGTAGAAAATGTTGGCGTGGACGTGATATTCGAGTGTGACGTGGAAGACACAGACCCAGAAGGCCTCGTGTGGCTGGCTGACTCAAGGGAATGAAAGAACAGTGCGCAGAAAACTTGTATTAATTGATTGCTCTCTCTCTCTCTCTCTCTCTCTCTCTCTCTCTCTCTCTCTCTCTCTCTCTCTCTCTCTCTCTCTCTCTCTCTCTCTCTCTCTCTCTCTCTCTCTCTCTCTCTCTCTCTCTCTCTCTGGATAAATAAGCAATTTTATAAGGGGGAAACTTTGTATTAACCCACATCCTGATCCCAGATAAATCTCACCTGGCGACGTGTACTTGACCACCACAAAGGAGCTGATGAACTGACCACTTGTCTCTCCATCTTCCTCGAGCTTTGCATTTCATAGCTCTTCTGAACCAGTCATTCGCCAGACTATCGTTCGGATTTTATGTGCATGTGCAAGTTTGTTATAGGTCGATACTGCTTGATCTAGTACTTTGAGTAGATGAGATAAAGGTTGTTGGTGTTTCTCAGCTTCTGGAACCTCCATATTCCAGACGTCAAGTTCTCCTGGCAACATCTCGACCCCATCCCTGCTGCCGCCGCCGCGCCCGCCGCTAACTTGCCAGGTGGTGATAAGGAGGCATATTTCCTTGCTCGCCTGGCGCTGCTCGACGCTGGTGGCTCCCGCAGCTGCTGCCAACGAGGTTGTAAAAGTGACGTAACTTGCGGTTGCCAACACTCGTGGTACTTGGTGGTGTGAGAATGCAAAGGCAGACCATGAATATGAAGTGGTTGCTGCCGACATGGTGCTGACCCTCCACCCTCTAGCCATCCCCTTCCCCACCACACCTCCCCCGTCACGCCACGACCTGCTCGCTCTGATAAGTAATTGTCCATCACTATCGTGTGATAATTAAGTTTGATGGACGACCAGGTATAAATTGTTGCTTTTTTAGATGTTGCACAACGGGGGAAAATATATGAATGATTGCGAGCACCATTCACGCTCGGACAGGGAGTTTTATGTGAAGGGGAAAAAATTACGTAATACCATTTGTGTGTGTGTGTGTGTGTGTGTGTGTGTGTGTGTGTGTGTGTGTGTGTGTGTGTGAGTGCGTGCGTATGTGCGTGCGTAAGTGCATGCGCGCGTGCGCTTGCGTGGTTACGTCAGCACGCGTGTGCTCGCGTGCGTGGGTACTTGCGTGTATGCGTATATCCATTTTGCCAAAGTGATATAATATTAATAGTAAGAAACCATTTAAAGATTCTAAAATTTTTTTTTTTTTTTTCTCTCCATTGGCGCCTCAGAGTCATTACTTATACATTTCGTATATACATAGTACCTCCTTATGTATCTCATATATAGTAAAACCTCGAAAACACACACACACACACACACACACACACACACACACACACACACACACACACACACACACACACACACACACGAAAGCAAAGTTGTTAATCTTCCGGACTTGCTGCGCTGCAAGATCGTAATTCTTATGTTTACATCCAGTCACTAATATCAGCAAAGTGAACAGTGACTGCTGCGTAAAAGTAGACTACCCCCCTCTCTCTCTCTCTCTCTCTCTTTCTCTTTCTCTTTCTCTTTCTCTTTCTCTCTCTCTCTCTCTCTCTCTCTCTCTCTCTCTCTCTCTCTCTCTCTCTCTCTCTCTCTCTCTCTCTCTCTCTCTCTCTCTCTCTCTCTCTCTCTCTCTCTCTCTCTCTCTCTCTCTCTCTCTCTCTCTCTCTCTCTCTCTCTCTCTCTCTCTCTCTCTCTCTCTCTCTCTCTCTCTCTCTCTCTCTCTCTCTCTCTCTCTCTCTATATATATATATATATATATATATATATATATATATATATATATATATATATATATATATATTATGCAGGAGGGACAACTGGCCAATGGCAACCAAATATGAAAAAAAAGGCCCTCTGAGTTGCCAATTCCCTTAAAAGACACGAGTTAACCAAAATTCATGGACAAATGTCTTGAGACCTCCCTCATAAAAGAAGTTAAGTCGTAGGAAGATGGAAATACAGAAGCAGGCAGGGAGTTCCAGAGTTTACCAGAGGCCGCCGTGGTACAGTGAAACCATGCATGCTTTGGGGTCCAAGGGGTCTCCAAGCGCACGGGTTCGAATCCTATCCACGGTTCGAGTGTAGGCTGGGCTTCCTCACTCGGGGAACGGTTTCCTAGTTGGTGGGCTTTGAGATAGGAGGTACCTCAAAAAGTATCTCCTTTAGCCCATAAATTCCCCTTGAAAAGCACATATGGTATAATTAAAAGAAAAAAAAAAGTATGAATGATTGAGAGTACTGGTTAACTCTTGCAATAGAGTTGGACAGAATGGGAGTGAGAGGAAGAAGAAAGCTTTGTGCAGCGAGGCCGCAGGAGGAGGGGAGGCATGCCGTTAACAAGATCAGTAGAGCAGTTTGCATGAAAATAGCAATAAAAGGTAGAGAGAGAGATGCAACATTTCGGCAATGAGAAAAGTCGATGAGACGAAAAGCTCTTGATTCCACCCTATCTAATAAAACTGTGTGAGTGAAACTCCCTCAAACATGTGAAAAGTACTCCATACAAGGACGGATAAGGCCCTTGTACAGAGTTAGCAGTTGCAGGGGCGAGAAAAACTGGCGGAGACGCCGCAGAACGCCTAACTTCATATAAGCTTTTTAGCAGGAGATGAGATGTGAAGTTTCCAATTAAGATTATGAGTAAAGAACAGGCTAAGGATATTCTGTGTGGAAGAGGGAGACAGTTGAGTGTCATTGAAGAAGAGGGGATAGTTGTCTGGAAGGTTGTGTCGAGTTGATAGATAGAGGAATTAAGTTTTTGAGGCTTTAAATACTAATATATATATATATATATATATATATATATATATATATATATATATATATATATATATATATATATATATATATATATATATATATATATATATATATATATATATATATATATATATATATATATATATATATATATATATATATATATATATATATATATATATATATATATATATATATATATATATATATATTATATTATTTATTTATTTATTTATTTTTTTTGTTTATGTACATATATCGCTTCAGGGGATATCCCTACAACAACAAAGTGGCGAGGACATCTGCAAGAACACGTCATAGACCACTCCACTTCCTCCCCTTTCTTTCTTTTCTCCCTCGCCTCATGACTGAGTGACCTGCCACGCGAATGGAGCAAGTTGGGCGGCAGTCACAGACAAAAAAAGTGCCTCTAAGTTTGGCGAGGCCATCTGCACGAGGCTCTAACAAGCAAAGCAGCGGAAACCACTTTTCACAGGTTTCTGAGTGTCACATGTTTTCAGACTCGTGTTTTTTGTCCTTATTTTATGATTTTCTGCGTGTCTTTGTGTGTGTGTGTGTGTGTGTGTGTGTGTGTGTGTGTGTGTGTGTGTGTGTGTGTGTGTGTGTGTGTGTGTGTGTGTGTGTGTGTGTGTGTCTTTCTGTCTGGTTGTCTTTGTGTGCATAGCTGCGTCATTATGTATTTGTTCGTCGCTCATCTATATTTAGTGATGTGGACGGGAAAAAAAAAAAAAAGAAGATTTGGTATAGGAAGTGCTTGTTTATGAAGATGAAGGAAACGCTGCGTCACCCACACTGCTACCGTGCCACCAACGCGACGCAGCTGTCACTCTTGGGCCAAGCTGGGGTGTTGGAGGTGGTGAAAGGGACGGGCGTGTGTGTGGGGGTGGCGGAAGGTGCGGCTGGGGGATGATGCGAGGATGGGAGGCTGCTAGAGTGAAATTGTGCTGCGGGAGCTCTAAAATATGGTGAGACGTGCGTGTAACTGAGGAATAAAACATGAGAGGATGGAGATTACGGCGGGGATCGAAGAAAGAGGTGGATGTACTTGAAGGTTGCGATGCGGAGGATAGGAGACGATGAAAAAAGGATGGTGGGGATAGCGGAGTGCGATAAAGAGTGACTGTCAATAGAAGAGGAAAATATTTAGGGTGGTGAATGAGAGAGCAAAATAAGCGATAAAACATGCACAAATTAAATATAATGAAGATATTGAATAATTAACACGACAGCTGAGGAATGTAAGGAAGAGAAATATATTTACCTGTCACGCTAATGAATACATCTCATTTAATTATATGAAAATAAAAAGTAAAAGAATAGGGGGGAGAGAGAGAGAGAGAGAGAGAGAGAGAGAGAGAGAGAGAGAGAGAGAGAGAGAGAGAGAGAGTGTCATTGTCATAAAGACCATTTCTCTCTTCCCTCCACTTAAGAATTCCGCCCAAAAGAGCAAGAGGTAGTAAAACAAAAATAAGCTGATTGTGAAAAAAAAAGTAAGGAAGGGAAGGAAAAAGAAAAATGAGTGAGTGTCCCTGCAGAAAATGGTGTCAGAGAAAAAAAAAAATTAGAGGGGAAAAGTTAGTGGAGAGTCTTTATGAAGAAAGAAGCAAAAAAATATCGGAAAAAGCATAAAGTCCTCAAAAGTTGGGTTTCAAAGTGATGTTCGGAAAAGTTGTGTGCTGAAGCTGCGACTCTGACGAAGAGGGGAGGGAGGGACAGGACGGCTTGCAGTGAGTAGATGGTAACGCTCTCTCTCTCTCTCTCTCTCTCTCTCTCTCTCTCTCTCTCTCTCTCTCTCTCTCTGTATATTCAATTTAAGTTCTGACTCGTCCTCCTTCTTGCCCTCTCCTCCCCTTTCCTCTTCTCTTCTCGTCCCTTTTCTTCTCACCTCTCCTCTCCTGTTTTTTTTTCTTTTCCCTCTCCTCTCCTCTCTTTTTTCTTTCTTCTATCTCCTCTCCTCTCTTTTTTTCTTTCTTCTATCTCCTCTCCTCTCTCTCCTCTCCTCTCTCTCTCTTCTCCTCTCGTCTCCCCATCTCTCCTCTTTTCTCTTCTTTTCTCTTCTCTTCTCTCCATAGTCCATTTAACTACTACTACCACCACCACCACCACCACCACCAGTGTTTCCTCTCTGCCCAGGCTGAAGGAATAAGTTACATAAGGTACAAGTGACAGGTGTTATCTGTTTTGGTCTGTTTTGGACGCCTTTCCTTGTAATATTGTTTATATATATATTTTTTTTTCAGTATACAAGTGAGTGCTTGGTTCCAATTGTTTGTGTGTTGTGTATGTATGTTTTGTCTCTCTCCATTTTTCATATTCTTTGTATTTTTTTTTTTCTTATCTAATATCGTTTTTTTTTTTTCTTTCTCCATTTTCTTTTCCGTCCACCTGATTTATCCTTGCTCATCTCTTGAGTCTTCATTTCCCCTGCTCTCGCCACGCACTCCATAATTGAATAAAAATATCAATCTTCTCTCTTTCCTCATGCACGTTTCTCTTTCTCACTTTTATGATTTTTTCACGTCTTGTCTCTCTCTCTCTCTCTCTCTCTCTCTCTCTCTCTCTCTCTCTCTCTCTCTCTCTCTCTCTCTCTCTCTCTCTCTCTCTCTCTCTCATATTCAGTTTTCCCTATTTCCCTTCACTTCAGCTTTTTTATTTCGTTCTCGCTTTTTTCTTCACTTTCTCTTATTTTTTTCTCTCCTCTTTGTATCATATGTTTTCCTTCTCCTTCCTCTTTTTCCACCCTCATGTTTTGTTTTCCCTCCTGTTACCTTTACGATTCTTTTTTTTTTTCTTTTCATTCTACCTTCTAGTTATTTTTTTTCCATCGTTTCGCTTCATTTGTCATAGGTTTGTGTTTCCATATCTATCATCATTTCTCCCTTATTCTCACGTCATTGTCCTTTTATTCTTTCGGTATTTAGTTTCTTGTTGTTGTTTTTTTCTATTACTACATTCATACACATCTTTATTTAGCTACTTAATCATTACTCTTTCAGTAAAACACCTTATTTTCTCTTCATTCATCCATTCTTCCTTATATGCCTCCGATATACTCGTGTGTCTCCCTGTCTCCGTTATCACCTCTTTTGCCACATCTCTTGGTTTTTATACTCCTTTTTGTTGTCTCTTATTCTCCATTCACTATTCCATTCCTTCTGCTTCCTTCTTGCTTCTCCGTAATTCATGATCCCTCCATCCCGAGCATGTATATATAGTGGCCTGCCGTTCTCATTAGAAACGTGAACTGATCCATCCCTTCCATTACTTCTACGCGTGGGAGTATCCTGTCTCTATTCCGGGAGGGGAGGCAGCCTTACACTCCCCCACCCATGCACCCATCCATTCATCCACTAAACCAGGCAGCAAGGTGGTGTGTTCCTCCCTCCATGTAACTCTCCTATCACTCATTCCACGCCCCAACACGCTATACGCTAGACAGGGAGACGTTTCAAGAGGGGAATTTAGCCTTGTGTGGCGTTGTTGGAAGTCGCAATGTTAGTGTGACGGAGGGTGCACGAGGTGTTGGGTTACCTCCCCCACACACGCTCCTAACCCCTGAAATCTCCTGCCTATGTCACCGTCTACTTCCTCTTTTAACCCCTTTAGTACCATGACGCATTTTCATATTCATTCTTCTTATTATTTGGTGACTACGTATATATAGCTTCAGAAACTTATGTGGGAATTAAAATAGTGAAGACTGGCCATTAATCTTCTGACCTCCATAGACCTTTCCTAATGCCAATGAAATAGTCTAATCATAGCCAAAACTCAAGGTAAAAAATGCGTCTCAGTACTGAAGGACTTAAGCTCACCTCTCCTGATACATATCGTTTATTGTTGTTACATTTCTTCCTCTCCTTTCTCTCATCTCTCTTATCTTGCTGCATGATACCTGTTCCCCTCCCGCCTCCTTCTAACCTTTCTCTCTCTCTCTCTCTCTCTCTCTCTCTCTCTCTCTCTCTCTCTCTCTCTCTCTCTCTCTCTCTCTCTCTCTCTCTCTCTCTCTCTCCGTTCCTTCCTTCCTTCCTTCCTTCCTTCCTTCCTTCCTCCTCCCTCCCCCAGTTTACCCTCCTACCTACCTGTCGTGTCCTAAAACCCAGCAAATGCAGAACCAGCATCAGCACCTTCACCTGGCGCGGCACATCTTCCTTCCCGGGTGATCGCTTGGCAGTGTATATTTATTTAAGCACCACGTCGGTTTCACAGTGGGGAGAATAAGACAAACATGAAATATCTAGCGCCCTCCTTCACATTGCATCTCGAGCCCCGTGTCAGGTGGAGGAGACGTATTGAGAAGGTGTGTGTGTGTGTGTGTGTGTGTGTGTGTGTGTGTGTGTGTGTGTGTGTGTGTGTGTGTGTGTGTGTGTGTGTGTGTGTGTGTGTGTGTGTGTTTCACGGTGTTTGTTCATGAGTGACAGCACTTGTGTGGCTTCATGACTGATAGAAGAAGCAATGTGTCACTGTCTCTCTCTCTCTCTCTCTCTCTCTCTCTCTCTCTCTCTCTCTCTCTCTCTCTCTCTCTCTCTCTCTCTCTCTCTCTCTCTCTCTCTCTCTCTGCATTTCCATTAACTTTTCTTTCTTCACTTCAATTATCATTTTTTTTAACTATCTACTGTATTTATGATATCACGAATACCTGCACTTGGCTCAGTGAAACATTCCCCACGTCTCCATTCAATCAATAGTCAGAAGCAATACCACATAGCTGAATTGAATGCCTGCAGAGAAGCACTTAAATTAATGGTATCAGATGTGGACGTGTAGGTGTGGGTGGTTGGGTTGCAGCTGGGTGTGTCTGGAAGAAGCCGAGAATATCTAGTTGGGAGACACGATACAGATATATGACCTTTGGATGTTGAAAGGAGATTTTTTTTTTTTAAGTGTGCAAGTAAAAAGGAAATAAAAAATGACGGAGACGGACATAAAGGGCGGGAAGGAGGACTAGAGAGATAGGTCATGTATTTGAGGATTTACTTGAGGAGAAAAGTAGAGCATAAAATTCTCCTCCGTTTTCTGTTTTGTTGGTGTATCGAGTTGGGAGTGAGCGAACACTGTCCCGCGTGAGAATGTGCCCCGCGCCGCCCGCTGTGAAAGGTTGCTTCAGTGACCCATCGTAAAGAAACGTTTTCTGTACACCTTAAAGTTTTTACTACACTGAGGTTGATTGTGGTGGTGATGGTAGTGTTTATTATTATGATTTTTTTTTTATATATATCTAGTTTCTTTTGTTGTTGTGGTTGTGGTTGTTGTTAGCGTTTTTTGTTGTCGTTGCTGCTATCGTTGTCGTAGTCATTATCATAATCATCACCACCACCAATGATATTAGGCATTATTTTCATGCAGGTTGAGGTAATTTGTCCTTGTCTCCTTTCACGCCGTAGGCTCCTTGCTAAGACACCCTGAGCCAGTGTGGCTTAACTCCCCTAGCCACTGGAAGGTCCTTTTGTCTTGCAGTGGGGTTCATCTATGTTGATGATGGTGATGGTGATGAATAGCTGCATTGTACATGTGCGTATGTTCACGTTCAGTATAGTGTTTAGTTGCTGTGATGCAACACAATTTATTAATTTTGCTGTTAACTGCTGGACTATTTTGCTCACTTGCAAATTCATGTTGATATAATTTCCTTCTTTCTATTTCAACTTTTTTTTCTGTTTTCATTTCCTTCTGTAAGTTTGTACCTAGTAATTGAAGATTAGGTATATTAAAAGATTAGTTGAGTGATTGATTGATAATATTGCTTGATTAAAATTAAGTGAATGTGATTGTTTAACTGATGCGTTGATTAATGGCGCCAAAAGTCTTTGTTAATTTTTAAAACATTCCAACCATTCGTCGATATCGCAAAATGCTGAAAATGGATGTATATTGTATTCAGTTTCGATATTTCTGAAGTGGATGTAAATACAAATAGAGAGGTTTAAATGAAAATCAAACACAAATACCCGCCGTGATATTTGAGTACACACGCATGAAAAAAAAAAAAAAACATACATATACGTATACATATATGGACTTTTGTCTGAATGACTGTTGCACTAAAGACAAATTATATTTCAAAAAATTGCTCAGATGTGAAAAACATACACACACACACACACACACACACACACACACACACACACACACACACACACACACATATATATATATATATATATATATATATATATATATATATATATATATATATATATATATATATATATATGATCTCTTAACTGCGGCAAGAAATAACGGTGCAGACTTTTTACGTGAACCATCTCCAGCTTTTCAAGGCAAATGCGAGCTATATATCTTTTTGTGTGTTACATGTAGCGCTTCAAAAGTCTGCAGACTAGATAGATGAATTGTGTGTTTGAGTTGTCTTGGCAGCTCGTGACATTTGTAGTGTGTGTGTGTGTGTGTGTGTGTGTGTGTGTGTGTGTGTGTGTGTGTGTGTGTGTGTGTGTGTGTGTGTGTGTGTGTGAAGAATTCATGGATTACGAAACCTCAGAGTAGACACTTTTTTTTTGTCATTTGATGATAACACTGAAATGAAAGGAGAAAACACATATGACACCCTCAATAGTTTTTTTATACCGATTATCACCATTACGAATGATTCACCTCATATATGAGACATAGGCGTTGTACTTGTTCATTTTAATTATTTATCGAGATTAAGTTTCCTATTGATTGTACTTATTGCAACAACAGGCAACACTATATTGTCATAAGATTGCGTGAATGTAATGCAAAATATTCTGAATTTTGAAATAGCTTTGCAGTTCCATAACAATTAGTCACGTGACGCCATATTAGAAACCTGTTTAATGCTGTAAAAGTATGGTAATTTTTACAGGCTTGTCTTGGTCACTTTTTGATGTTGAGTGCATCATTAAATGTCACGTTAGGAATGTATCGTATTGTAAGTCAGTTAATGAAAGTTGGATCCGAAAGGTTTATGTTTTATATATTTATTTTCTTTATTTACAGACACTGACCAGTTCTTCATGACTTCCATCCGTGAGTAGTGAAATTTAATCTTTGTAATTATGCAATGACAGTAACACTTGCCCTCACACACACACACACACACACACACACACACACACACACACACACACACACACACACACACACACACACACACACACACACACACACACACACACACACACACACACAGATATCCTGTCAGTGCGGTGGGGGAGGCCAAAGTCGGGGGCGGCACCGGAACGTGGTCCTTCTTGGGTGTAGGAATTCAATTTGGCGAGGCAAGGCCTGCGGCAGGCGGCTGCCTCACTACCAGTCAGCTGGCTGCTCAGGTTTTCACATCGTTAGCTGACTTTCACTCCGTTGCGAGTTTGTAAACTACATGCAGATGGCGGTAGTTGAGCCTAACACGCCGTATTGTTGATAACTTTTGACGGAAACTTCCCGGAGGTGACTCTGTGCTCATTATGATGTTTATTGCTGCATAATCCTTCCAACAGCCAGAGTTGGGACTTGTCACATCAGAATGTTGGTGGTAGAGCAGAAAGCCGGCAGTGACAGCCATGAATGTGAACACACGTCGGTAGTGGAAATCGACTTTGATTCACAACTGGTATATAGACTATGTGTCAGTTACCATGTCAGTAAAATCGAAAGAAATTGAAAAGTCATAAAGCCTTATTTATCTTCCAATGTATGTGTGTTTTTTTTTTTTATTATTATTATAAGAGTCGGTGTTACTTGTCCATATAACTCAAATATGCATACCAATAAATATAGTCTCAACTTATTACTTCTGAATAATCTTTGGATCATTGACTTCGCAGATATTGCAGGTTTATGGTAAGAGATGAATGAAAATGACAAATGAAGATAAATAATAATAATGATACTAATAATAGTAATGTCAATACAAGCGATAAATTGTTTCGTTGTATTTGCCTGGTTTCCATGAGGCGGGAACTGCTGCAGAAAATTTGACTCTGATCTGTTGCGGAGACATAATTGACTTCGGGATTAATTATATACAGTCCGAGTGTTTGTCCAGCACTGAATAGGCACCATTTAGGAATCCATGAACGAAATGAGCTTATAGAAAGAGTACCTTTCCGAGTTTGGTACCACAGGTGTTGCGTCTCTCTCTCTCTCTCTCTCTCTCTCTCTCTCTCTCTCTCTCTCTCTCTCTCTCTCTCTCTCTCTCTCTCTCTCTCTCTCTCTCTCTCTCTCTCTCTCTCTCTCTCTCTCTCTCTCTCTCTCTCTCTCTCTCTATATATAAAGTGTGTATATGCCATTCATCAAACTATTCATATTTCTTGTCTTTCTCCATAATTTTATATATTATCTATACATTTGTTTTCTACTTAAACACACACACACACAACACACACACACACACACACACACACACACACACACACACACACACACACACACACACACACACACACACACACACACACACACACACACACACACACACACACACACACACACACACACACACACACAGCTAGAT
This sequence comes from Portunus trituberculatus, assembly GCF_017591435.1. Lineage (NCBI taxonomy): Eukaryota > Metazoa > Arthropoda > Malacostraca > Decapoda > Portunidae > Portunus > Portunus trituberculatus. The sequence continues at coordinate 11,735,579 of NC_059298.1, forward strand.
GTATGCTCTGATGTAAAAAAAAAAAAAATACACATACTCCTATTGTGCAAAAAAGTAACTGACATGTCGAAAAAAAGAGTGGTGCGTATCTTCCATATGGGCGAGATAGAGTTGCACTGCACTGGGAGGCTTGTCATGGTATTCTCAATAGCTACAGTGGAGACTAGGCTGGGAAAAGCCGTGAATGCTTAGACTGAAAACCACTCGTCAATGTCACATGACGCAGGAAATCTACTAGAATCCAATTGCTCTTTGTTGTAGGTATGTGCATTAAGCTTAAAAGGAAGACGAATGAAAGTATCTATGAATTATTTAGCTCTTCAGAAGCAGTGGCAGGGAGGCGAGGAGTTATTGAGATGATGAAGCGTAATGTGTTAAGCTCGTTTGGACAGATATGGGAAAAAATGGAAAGGGAAGTGAATCAGCTGGCGTAAACTGGGGAATGAATGGAATCGTTCAGATAAGATGCACAGAGAAAGCTGTGGAAGACAGGGAGGTTATTCATATCCAGAGTTTGATGTTACGCTACTCAGTTTTCCTCAATTTGTCCCTTAATGCTGTAGAGCAGATATTTTCATAATCGCATTATTAGATTCTTAACGTTACTTTATTCAGCTCAAATGATCCTAGTGTTGCCAGTGTAGAGGATGTAGAAGCGAATAAGTATATTGTCTTGTTACAAATTTGCATCTTATTATGTCTTTTGAGGGAATTTCAGTGTTTCTGTCAATGTACCTGTCCATTATTTTGTGAAATCAGTACGTAAGGTGAAGCCCTTCCCCACAAGAGGTAAATAAATAAAATACATGGATAATCAATCAGTGTTGTCCGTTCATTTTTTTTGTGTTAGTTCAGTTCTTTCAATGAAAACGTCATTAGGTATACTTCAGGGAATTCACTGAATCGCGTATGTGATTTCAAGCTTTTTTTAGGTTTGGTATTATTTCGAAACAAACGTTGTAATCATTACGTTCAGTAACCAGACCATGTATTGCTAAATCATAATGATGAGCGAATAAGCTGGAGTTGCCTAATTTTGTAACAATATCAGTGGCATTTCATATTGTGTTCAATTAATATTAATATAATAAACACTTTCTTTTTAGAGAGAGAGAGAGAGAGAGAGAGAGAGAGAGAGAGAGAGAGAGAGAGAGATGCATGAGACTGTTGATATATTTCTGTATCCGTATCTCCATTATGATATCAAGCTAATTTCAAAAACAATACTTACACATGCTGTATTCATTGAGACGGTGTTATAGCTAAGTGTGCCCGTAAGTGCGAAGCTTTTCATCACAAGGCAAAAGATATTGAGGTTTTAATTTTCGTGATGGTCAACGTAACTTAATTAAAAGTCTCTTATTACTGAAAAGTTATGAACCATGAACGCAAGTGGCCGCAATTACTGATATGTAGAAATATGATCGCCAAGTTAGCAGTTAACTGTACATAATCTGAAAATTCTGAGAAAAACATAATATATCAACAACAGCTGTATGTGAGCCCGTAACGCAGGGATTTAACTTAATCAGTCAATTTAAAGAATAAAAGTGTGACAAATTAGTAAGTCATAAAACAAAGCATCTGCATTTTAGGTAAGGAATTACGTTTATTTCCAAGCGGTGAGAGACAAAAAGACCGCTCCCCCTTTTTTAAACCCCTTTTGACAACGAATTAAGCATTTTCAAAGGATATCAAATGGCCTTCCACTTTCATATTGCTTTACAGAGGTCCGCAACGTGTACTTTCATTGGAACAGCAGCTAGCGACCTTTTCACTTACATATTCATTGTGTGGCGCTCATCCTTCCACGTGCATTGCGTTTTAAAGATGTCAGTGTGGTTGTTGTGTCGACAGTGTGATGTTTAAGTGAACGGTGATGCCTGGGGTTGATATATATATATATATATATATATATATATATATATATATATATATATATATATATATATATATATATATATATATATAGAGAGAGAGAGAGAGAGAGAGAGAGAGAGAGAGAGAGAGAGAGAGAGAGAGAGAGAGAGAAATGGTGTCAGGGGAAGGTAAAGTATAATAACTCAAAATGGCAGAAAGATAATGACAGCAAAGGCAGTTCAGGAAATCGATAGTTAGAGACAAAACCGGAAAGAGATTGCTACATGAACTGATAGATAAACAGGCATACATAATAAGAGAGATTAATAAGTATTCTGGAAAATTCCAATAGTTATACAGTTGTTATACAGTAGAGTCAGAGTATTATCAACTTTTAAACGGACTGAATAATAAGCAATAATGGTAGAAAGAGACAGAATTAAAAGAATAATGTAAAAAAAGTAGATACACAAGAAATAAAGAGATTTGCACGTATATAAACACGTATAGAAAGAAACAAATGGAGTGTAGAGACATAAGGTATATACATCGAATAGATAAATACAAGCTAAAGAATGATATGGAGTTAAATTATAAAAAAAAAAAACTGACGGATGAAGTACGCAGAGAGAATAAAGTGAATATATAGACACAGATAGAACACAGAGATAAGAAAGACATAAAATACATGAACATAAACTATACAGTTCAGATAGAAACGTTTACAAATGATCTTTATGGCTGCTGGGTGTGATATTTTATTCGAGTGAAAAAAAATGTAGAGCTGGTCATCGGATAAAGCGTGTGGATGACATTGATTGTAAAATGCCTGAATTCCACATTTTTCCTCTCATTTGCAAACGATGATGGAGGCCTGGACGCGTGGTTCCAATCATATGTTGAAATTACGCAGAGTGTAATTCTAACATAGCTGCATGGAAACTGTTATTGTGAAAGCGGGACGGTGTGTGTGTGTGTGTGTGTGTGTGTGTGTGTGTGTGTGTGTGTGTGTGTGTGTGTGTAAGTGACGAATGATAGTGATGTGTGGCTGGTTTGAATATTTCATATGGTACCATTTGTCAATAACGAACTAAATCTCTGCTAACCCTTTTTCTCTGTCTTTACTATTATCAAAATCTTATTATTGTTATTTATTGTTATTGTTTATTATTATTTTTTCACGTATTATTCATGTATTTTTTTATATATTTTTACATAGGCCAGAACAATAAGAACACGTGAAGTATGAATGAAATGAGCAGCGTGTCAACAAAATCATTATAACTTGAAGCGTGAGAGTTAAAGATCGATGGAAGAAAAATATTATGATTTTTTTTTTTTCTTCTTTTTTTACACTTGTTTTGTAACTTTTCGAGTTATGAGTGTCGTGGAGATTGATGTTACTCAAAGCTTGCCTGAAATCAAATGTGTATAACTGGAAGTATTAGTATGTCTAAGAGATTACGCTGCGCCATCTTATTTTTAGGATCCACTGTATGTTCTTAAGGTTCTTGAAAGTCGGTCAGCTGTTTCCTCAAGTATAAAGAAAATATTTCGTCCCTTTTTAAACGACAGTGCGCGCTGGACACACATTTGCTGAGTCCTTGCACTGCCGAGCTACCTCTCATAAACTTCAGGATCAGAGGGCATTTTCTATACAGTGCTGATTAAATTCCAGGGCACTTGAATAAACCAGTACATGCAGAAATAACGCATTCGTTCATTCGGTGAAATTCCTAACTGATTGATGTATTGATTCACTGCAATAGATTTGGCGCCACATGACTGATAATAATGTTACAATACATAGGAAATGCAGATCTAATTTCTAACGTTACACGTTTCTAGTTTACTTTCTTTCTATAACTGATTTAATTTGAAATACCAGTTGACACAAATCACCTGAAATGAAATATACTTAGTGTGAAGCCTCCGAGCCATTCGTCAGGCAAGGGAAGGGGGAATGCACAGCAAGTTTTGTATCAAGACACGGCCTGCACGGCTACCTGTAGCTTCCCTACTTTTCTTATATTCTTGTAGGTCAACATTTCTCACAATACTACTAGGAAAGAGAAATCACTATACCTCCCTAACCGGACCAGGATTGGTCGGGAATCATGAGTGAGCATATTATGATCTTTGCTGCCACTAGCAAAGCACTCGTGTCCAGAGCCTGGCAGCCATGCCAGTTTCTCTGCACATGCTGCATGTTTATTGTATTGTATGCTATTCAGGAAACTATCAGAAAAATAATACATTTTGACGAGTAGTGTTACAAATGAAAGTGTAAAAACTGTCTTTTGCTATACTGAATCAAGTTTTCCTCGATTTGAATGTCCAAGAAATCAATATGGATGATGAAATACAGTTGCAATTAAAATCAGTGCTATTAGGTCATACCTGACCTTACGTCTTTCATCCACTATTGAATAGAATAGATGAAACAAACATGTCAGCCAGACCCAGCCTTTACCAATATTTTGTTTATATTAATTCTGTCAGTGGAGGTCGTTCAATGTGATGAATCACGTCGTTTATCCCTTGTTAATTTTGTATCGAAACATGACACAGTACTGTGATGAATTTTGTGCAGCTTTCCCTTTGCCCAATTTTCCCACTGTTGTGGTTATGACAAACGCGTTACACCACTGTTAATATGTAAGGTTTATCCTTTCCCGTGGGAATTTCCAGTCGGTGATGATAAGAAAGGTAAACTTGAAAATTCTTGACACAATATATTGTTGCCAAAAGGCCAGTTATGGGTAATATTGCCAATGTAACAGTGTAGGAAGATGAAGGTTGATGAATATGGAATAGGTCTTATGTAGGTAAAGGAAGTTTAAAAGAGTTTTTGAGAGCGAGGACATATCAGGATGTACAAGATCTGCTGTGTTCTGAATGTATCATCATTGCATGTTAAATTAGTTGTGAAGTAATGCATTTTTTTTCAGCATAACATTTAAATTGTATTTTAACAGTGTTAGTTGTTGTCGGTGGTGTTCTTGTTGTGGAGGATGACATATATGCTATGATATTAAAATGATAATACCAGGAAAAAAATGCTGGAATTGAATTGTCTTCCCTATAAAATAAAAGAAAAAAAATAATGATGTTCAGCTTCATGGACTATTGTTTGTATAATAAATTGTTTCCTGTACCTTATGACACTCATAGTATATATTAGCTGAAATATAGATAATGCAATAGTGCAAATATTATTTTTATGCACACCATTTATTTTCTTATATACCATTTAATTTGTAAAATGCGAATGTGCTAAATTTTGTAAATACTGAAAGAGAGAGAGAGAGAGAGAGAGAGAGAGAGAGAGAGAGAGAGAGAGAGAGAGAGAGAGAGAGAGAGAGAGAGACCTACGAATCACATCCACACGAAAGTAAAAAAAAGTTATAAATAGATGATATGGGTACAAGAAAAATAATTCCTGACAAAAATTTCTGAAACTTTACAATACAAACAAATAGGTGAAGGCGATCAGCATAACACAGCTTCAACCATTTCATCCCCGGTATACGAAATACACCCAGTATCTATACCTTCAGTGCTATTTAACTCGTCTTTCTTTAACCCTTGTGCTCTTTTATTTTTTTCCTGTTGTTCTCCATGTTCCACCAAACAATATACTAGCTAGAAGTTGCAAAATATGTTCTTTTATTTATTTATTTTCTTTTTGACATTATATACAAAGATTTTAGTGTTGTTAATATTTGCATATCGAAATGAAATGCGTAATGCCCTATGTGTATGTGTCTTCTTTCGCGTCTTATCAAGTCGTCATTCTTTTGTGAAAATCAGTAAGAAAAGTTACAGAGGACATCCAAAATAAAGACTACTGCTTTCACCTCAAACGGACTCAACTTGTAACAATCACACGAAATGCCCTCAGTTTGTCTTCCTGAAATATAAATGCTACTGATATTTTACAATACACGCGAAAATGGTTCTGGTGGTCTCGAAACTGCCTGTGAGTCGCCCGTTTATCTGTATAGAGGCCAGCCTGAGAAACGGGTGATGATAAGATTACAAGCCAGAGAAAGGAATGGTAAAGCTGAGACTAGAAATCTGTGCCTTGTATTATTCACAGGAGGAAGACGAGCAGTCAGCCGAGAGAGAGAGAGAGAGAGAGAGAGAGTGTTGCATTTTTTTTTGTATTATGTCCTTCAACACGTTCAAGATTGAAATTTCAGCACTCTTTAGCCTCCAATTTGCGGTGATTGTTTTGGACACAGGTCTGGTGACTGCCACTTGTGTTTTTTTTTTTTTTTTTTTTTTTTTTTTCTGTTGACCTTTACCAGTTTGGAGAATAGTGTAAAAATACACCGCCGACAGGAGAAAGAGCTACTGGGTAATTCAAACCTCATTCTTCTTACAGTTTTGATTGGTCTCCAATAAAATGATTTTGTTTACTCAAGTATAGCGGGTGTCACGTATTCATTATCACTGAAACAATTGAGGACTGAGTTGAAAAGTAGCGACCAGTGTGTGTGTGTGTGTGTGTGTGTGTGTGTGTGTGTGTGTGTGTGTGTGTGTGTGTGTGTGTGTGTGTGTGTGTTTGTGTGTGTGTAGGTGGATGTGTGTGTGTGTGTGTGTGTGTGTGTGTGTGTGTGTTTATTTATGTAACCGTTTGATAGATAAGAGAAAGTTCCATTTGTGTTTATATCTTTTTTCACTTTATAGTCTCAGTAATTTGTCTTATGTTGGTTACTAAAGTCATTCTTAAGATCTAAACCTTCCTAACATATTGATCTTCTTTTCCTTGAACCGCCGCTTAGTCTGTGTCTCGGCGCAAAAAAGAATAGAATTAACACAATGTTCCAAAAATAATCTACGTTGTTCATCCTTTGTCATCGATACCTGAACATGTGGTTTTTTCCTGCCGTCCCTGCTGACCTTCTTGCATATTGTATAAGAACATGCCTGCTCCTCGCCCACATTTTTTTTTTCTTTTTCCTTCAAGTTTTTTTTTATCTATTTTTATATCTCCGTAACATGTCTGCTGTCTTTTCATTCCTCTCTCTCTCTCTCTCTCTCTCTCTCTCTCTCTCTCTCTCTCTCTCTCTCTCTCTCTCTCTCTCTCTCTCTCTCTCTCTCTCTCTCTCTCTCTCTCTCTCTCTCTCTCTCTCTCTCTCTCTCTCTCTCTTCATTTCACGATAACAAGTACACTTTCCCATTAGATAGATCTCACTTCTACAAACCCCACCTTTGTTTTGTATATCCCGTCACTTTATTACGTTACACATCTTATTATTATTTTTTTTTTTCTGAGCATGAAATCATACAATCTTCTGTGTGGGTTTCAGTTTATCAGACCCTCCCCACGCTTCCCAGTCTCTCTCGCAGCACCGTCTAGTCCACACGTCGCTGTTCGACTCCACAAGTAGGGTCTATGTAGGCGGAGAGGCTTCCAGCATCACTTTGTCCGCCTTGATCTATTAAAGGTGATGATGCTCGTCCTATTTCAAAGGACCGAAACTGAAGCGTCAACTTAGCCTCTTATGGCCTGACACGTCCTCTTGTCAATACCACTCACTACAAGGCCACTTGAAGTCGTGGAGAGTGGATGGAAGGGAGGGGAGAAGGAAATAGAGGGGAAAATGTAGATAACGGAATGATAGAATTTGTAGTGAAACAAACACGAAGCTAAAAACGAAGTAATAAGAAATAAATGGAGAGGAAAAGTAAAAACATTGGCCTGGCATAGGAAGAGGAGACGATGTGAAATGAAAATTTAGTAAAGAAAGTCATATGTAGTAACGCAAATCAATAAAAAAAAAAATTACAAAAACAAATAAAAAATATGAAGAAAAATAGGATAGACATGGCGGGATGGACATTGAAAGAGGGTTTGAAGTGAAATAGATAATGTTGGTTAGAAGGTTAAACGTAGAAAATAAAACAATAAAAAAAACATGTCAAAGAAAGTTGAAAGAGGAGGAAAATATAGAAAGCGAACAGTGGAACAGGAAAGGAAATTGAAGACGAAACGTAGGTGAAGGAATATAATGAAAAAAGAGAGGAAATAATGAAAAAAGGGAAGGAAAGAAGCGAAAGATCATGGAAGTGGAACAAAGGAGAGAATAGTGAAAAAAAAAAAAAAAAAAATGAATGAGCCACAGCACAACAGACTAAAGAAATGATAAATATTGCAAAAAATACAGTGATGATCTGGACATGTGAATCTCCGTGGAGGACAACGAACTCACTGAAATCTCGAGGCAAGAAGTAAACAGAAAAAAAAAAAAAAAATAGAACTTCATTATATTTTCTCTCACTTTTGTATAGTTTGAGTCCACAGTGGGTACTCTGGTCACCCGCTGAGCCGCTGTGAGCCTCGAAGCGGGAAAGTGGGAATACAGGGCTGCAGGCAGAGAGAGGGAGGGAGCGGGGTAGGGATGGGAGAGGGAGTGGTGGAGCTAGCCTGGTATAGAGTGCGAAAGAGAAGGATCCTCGTTCCCCTCACAGACAGGACGCTGGTAGGATCCCTATTCTACTGTCGGTAAGAGGATAGAGAAACGCCGCACGTGGACTGTTTTAAACCAAGAGTCGTCGTATATTCGGAACCATGCAGGAATTTTTTTTTTTTTTTTTATTGAATTATCTTTTTTTTTCCAATCAACGTCAATTTATCCGTCACTCAGTATTATATTCTTACTACGTACACTTTTAAGGCGCTGAATACCATCATAGTTACAATGTTATAAAGGTAGCGAATGAATGATGGAACATGTAGTAGAAAAGTGAAATGAAACCAAAAGTGTTGGATGAATTGCGAGTGTTGGGTGTAGCTGTTCGAAATGTATCTGTTCATCTGTAATAAATCTTTCCATCATTTTTTTTTTTTTTTTTTTTTTTTTTCAGTGTTCATTGTTATATGCAGATTCTCTCTCTCTCTCTCTCTCTCTCTCTCTCTCTCTCTCTCTCTCTCTCTCTCTCTCTCTCTCTCTCTCTCTCTCTCTCTCTCTCTCTCTCTCTCTCTCTCTCTCTCTCTCTCTCTCTCTTCTCTCTCTCTCTCTCTCTCTCTCTCTCTCTCTCTCTCTCTCTCTCTCTCTCTCTCTCTCTCTCTCTCTCTCTCTCTTTCTCTCTGCTTGTCAGTCTCCTGACCTCCCTCACTCTTTCCTTTTGTTTCCGTTCCTCTTAACCTTCTCTCTCTCTCTCTCTCTCTCTCTCTCTCTCTCTCTCTCTCTCTCTCTCTCTCTCTCTCTCTCTCTCTCTCTCTCTCTCCATAATCTTTGTTCTGCATCATTTCTTTCTGTCCTTCTTAAGATCCATCATTCTTTTGTTCACACACACACACACACACACACACACACACACACACACACACACACACACACACACACACACACACACACACACACACACACACACACACACACACACACACACCATCCGATCTCTATTCTTCATCCACTTTCTTGATTTCTAAATACTAACCACTACTTAGCTACAGGTCACATATTCCCGCTTCACTCACTCGGTTAACGCCGTGCCCAACATAATGCCTAGCAACCGTCACGTATCCTCGTCTCCACTAACAAAGGATACGGCGATAAAGTGATAAGGAAGGCCCTCGAGCTGAGAGTTGTTTCAATAACCTTAAACCCCAGAGTCAAGAAATAAATCGAACGTCAATATCTGCGTTCACTTATCACTTAATATTCACCAGTAATCTGTCTTATCTCTCCCCCTCGTCCTCTAAACTCCAGCACTGCACCTTCTCCTTCCTCCTCCTCTTTCTCTTTCTATTCCTCTTCCTCTTCTGCTTTACTATCGTCACCCGGATTAAAAATTTGTTCTCTTTCCCTTCTTTTCTTTTCCTCCTCCTCCATCGCTCCACTGCACACCATCCCAACCACATCCTCGTCTCCTATTCTTTGTTAAAATACAACACAGGGATTTTGTGAGAGAAATGTTTGTCTGTGTAGTGTTCCCCGTCTGTTTTATGCGATTTAGTTTTTCATTCTCGAGTTAAATTTCAACTTATGATCTTTTTTTTTTCCGTTTATTTATTTCTTCGGATGATTACACCACGATTAGAAGATTGTCTATTGTTCATGGTGTTGCTGTGACTTTCGTGTTGGTGGTGGTGATAGTGACGGTAGTTGATAGTGATAGGTGTATTTATCGCATTCAATAGTTTTTCTTCGGTTGAGAAACTATTTTTTTATTACTGACAGCTTTACCTGGAACTCCCTCTCGGTGTAACTTGGGAAGCGAGTATCATGTGGAAGCGTCATAAAAGGGAAACGTAATTTTCAGTATCAAGTTATTTTTATCCGACCCAATGTACCTTGTTTGCCTTGCTTTAGTGGGGTTGTTTTTTTTCTTCCCTCCTTTCCACCTCTCTCTCTCTCTCTCTCTCTCTCTCTCTCTCTCTCTCTCTCTCTCTCTCTCTCTCTCTCTCTCTCTCTCTCTCTCTCTCTCTCTCTCTCTCTCTCTCTCTCTCTCTCTCTCTCTCTCTCTCTCTCTCTCTCTCTCTCTCTCTCTCTCTCTCTCTCTGATGGACCAGTATTCAAGATATAACCTCGAGAACAGCAGATCTGCTCTTTCGTGTGTGTGTGTGTGTGTGTGTGTGTGTGTGTGTGTGTGTGTGTGTGTGTGTGTGTGTGTGTGTGTGTGACTACATGAATTACTAAGTATCATATGGCGTCATTAACAAAAACTTATACTAACTCCATATCATGTCATCGGAGAGCAAAGATATTTTACGGCTCAAAGCTTTCGGCGATAGGTCGTTAAAAATAGTTTTTCATTCATAGCTTCCCGGAATATGACATATCGACATTATAAATCACCCATTTGGCCGACAAAGCCATGGACAAATAACCCTTGAACTCTGGCGTTTACTGGCATGAAAGGTAATCAAAAGCCAAACACATGAACATACAAAAGAAAAAAAAATAGAAAAAAAATCCATATTCCTCTCACACTATGGCTAAAAATAAACACTGCATTCATTTTCACATTAACGATGATACAGTTACAATACATATTCTGATTCCATTTTAGTGTCTGTATCGAATTTAAAGCAATCAAACATTTTAATTAACAAGACAACACTTTCATACCTCCCTTTTCTTTTTCTTCTTATTGACGCTTATTTTCATAGCGTTTAGTTTATTTAAGTATTCTGCTTCATACTTTTCCGTGGTGACATGTATATTGTATAAAGGGATGAAAATAAACTTAATTATCTATAGGGTAAGACCGCTGGTGGTGAATAGTTGGCCTGAGCTGGTTATTGCCTTCCTTGTATTTATCAGTGTTAAAGTGTACAGATAATCCAAATCTCTCTCTCTCTCTCTCTCTCTCTCTCTCTCTCTCTCTCTCTCTCTCTCTCTCTCTCTCTCTCTCTCTCTCTCTCTCTCTCTCTCTCTCTCTCTCTCTCTCTCTCTCTCTCTCTCTCTCTCTCTCTCGAAACATACTCTATCCAGAATGAGGAACACATTTTACCCACGTATTATTTCAGTGTATTATGTCCTTGAGTGTGTGTGTGTGTGTGTGTGTGTGTGTGTGTGTGTGTGTGTGTGTGTGTGTGTGTGTGTGTGTGTGTGTGTGTGTGTGTGTGTGTGTGTGTGTGTGTGTGTGTGTGTGTGTGTGTGTGTGTGTGTGTGTGTGTGTGTAGGTGTGTTTTTTTATTCACCCGGGTTTTGTTCTAGATTCACCATGCATATCCTTGTTAGTATTGTTTGGAACAGAATAGACCAAATCAGTGAATTCTCAGCTTTTCGTTTGCCAGTGTTGGTAGACATGCTAACTCTTTTACTGCGATACTCATCATTTCGTAGCCTTAAAAGTAATGTACAGAATGCTTGTTAGATACACATGAAAGAAGAGGAAAAAAAAAGATATTGCAATTTCTAACCAATGCCATGTTTTAAATTAGTTGTAAAGGAATAAAATTGGTGGTTATTACTGTAATGTGATTATGACTGCTATGTAATAGATATTTTAAGACCAATTGTGGTTAATGACTCTCTCTCTCTCTCTCTCTCTCTCTCTCTCTCTCTCTCTCTCTCTCTCTCTCTCTCTCTCTCTCTCTCTCTCTCTCTCTCTCTCTCTCTCTCTCTCTCTCTCTCTCTCTCTCTCTCTCTCTCTCTCTCTCTCTCTCTCTCAATACACTGATGTATTTATATATTTTTATTAATCTATCGATACATCTAGCAATCTTTGTCGATCTATGCGTCATTTACAATTCGACATTTTTCTAGTATACATAGAAAGATTATACAAATGTTGCCAGCGTAGCTTTAAATCTTATATGAAGAAAGGAAACAGAGAAGATATATCACCGAAGTAAATAGTGGTGTAGTACTATAGTGAAAATCTATGTTCACAAAATACTGAGGCACTTCTGAGCTTTGATACACTCTCAGCGGCGTAAACCATGAAGGGGTGGCGTGCGTTGGGAAATGGACCTTCAGCTAGGGGAAACAACAAAGATTAGGGTAACTTTAGACGGATCTTAGAGGGCGAGAGTCATGATTTTGGCAGTGGCAATGGGAATGTATCAAGAGGAGAGATATAGAAGCCACCAGTTTTTTTTTTTTTTTTTTTTTTTTTTTTTCAGGAATTGTTAGGGCACGGCTGCTAATGGTTTCGTTTTGGGAAATGTTTTGTGTGTTCGAAACGCAATAGACGAGAACAGTTCATGACGTGGTTGTAGTAATGAACATGAGAAACATGAAAGGAATGGGAAATGAAAAGAAAATAGTAGGTGGACGAGTGGAGAACTGGCGCTGTTAATTCGGAAGTATGGATTAAAAGGTGATGAAGGGGTGAGAATATATAAAAGAAAGAAAGACGGAAGTATTGATGCAGGTGTGAATGATAAAGAAACATTTCAGGAAAAAATCTGGAAAACAAAGAGAAAAAATAGATGAGCTAACCTTCAGTAAACAAGAGACAGTTGAGGGACAATACCTTTAAAAGAAAAGAAATGAAATAAAAATCTTCAGAATATAATGAGACACGGGCGTGCACATCACTTAAGTAGATGAATTACCGAGTTTAATATACGGTTGAGTTATAAAGATACGTGAACTCTAACCCTTGTGAGATTCTTAGAAGTACATGTGGGCGTGCGTGTCAGATTATATAGTGAAAAAAATATGTTGAACAAAGCATAAAAAAACAAAGGATTAGTGCATTTCCATAATTTTAGATGTGGAAGAGTGAGAGAATGCATTTTAAGCTTCTAACAATTCGCTTATTAGATAGTTGGGTTAGTTTTGGGATAGGTGGTAACCAAACATGTAATACACCTGAAACATGTGAGGAAGAGAGAGAGAGAGAGAGAGAGAGAGAGAGAGAGAGAGAGAGAGAGAGAGAGAGAGAGAGAATCAACAATTAGAGGAGCACGTCGGAGGCAGGTGAACCCATCATCTAAGCTCTATTAACTGTCAGGTGTGGAGGCAGGTATCACTGGTGGAGGCGAGGGTGAACTGCATGTGGTCAGTCTTGTGTGGGGTTACCGTGAATCCACTTCAAACAAAAGCAGAGAATAGGCATCGAGATGTTGAATTCTCTGGTTGTTTTTTTTTTTTTTTTTTTTTTTTTTGTAACTATTTCTCACAATCCACAGGTCTCTTTCAATGTTTTTTCTATATCTCATTAGCATACTGAAGTCAATATTTGGCTAGGAAATAATTTGAAGCCATTATCAATGAGCACAAAACTCACAGGTATCTTATTTTCTTCACTTTTTGCTCGACTTGCCTCTCAATAATGTTTTCTTTTTTGATGTACTGTTAGCAGCGCAGTGGTGTTTCTCCCTTCCCACGCACCTGTTTGAACCCGAAGGCCAGCATGGTGATGAGGGCCTACAGAGATCAGGGTTGGCTAGTAGTTGGCTTCTCAGATGGTAATACGAGTGGATGTGAATAAAACATTACTGCTCAGATATTAAAATAGGGTTGTCTCTTGTGATGTGTCTCGTATAATGTCTTTCTTTTGTTTTACTTGTAGGTTGTGCCAGCAGTGTTTCTTTTTAAGTCTTCTTGTTCTATTGTTCTTGAGTTTCTTGTGTTGAGGAGCAACGTTGGCAAAATGAAAAAAAAAAAAAAAAAGATAAAATGTTAGAGAAAAAAAATAGAAATGTAACAGAAGTTGAAGAAATAGATATTATTTTTAAGACTACAGTGTACGCAAGTAAAAAAAAACGAAAGGAAATAAAATACTATGCTGGAAGTATTTGTGGGTAGCGATTAAATCTAAAAAAAAATGTTGTCTACCTAGAAGGGAACTAATCTGGAAAAACAATCTTCGTGGAAACTTAAAAATAACAAACGTTTCTAGCAAACAATAAAATCCGTTATACTTCATTTTCTTGAATCTTGATGGTATAAATGTCAGAATGTGACTTCCTTAAGAGAAAATAGTGAAAGGCTGGCGTTTTGACATGAAAGGCTGACTGCTGCTGTTCAAAGCTGACCGCTCGCTGTCTGAACTGTCACTGATTTAGAAAGGAAGCTTTTTGGCACAAGGACATCTAAGAATCTTGATATTTTCTTTGTTTTGCTCAGTGTTCGTTGAATTCAAGTATAAATAAAAGATCCTTCGCATGGTGGAATGATATTTTGGAGACAGTCATAGTTCGACGTTTACATTGCACCCTCACTGCATATTTCACTGCCACAGGGGCTCCAATATCCTTCGTATTTTTTTTTTTTCTTTTTATCCACTGGTTTATTATTTTCATGTTTCTGCTTTTAAGATTTTTATTTATTTTTTATGCACTTTTGCTGTTTCCATCTGGAATGTTTTGTTTTTGTTTTTAGGTCATTTAAAAACTTAGGATTGTTAAAAGAATAGAAACAGCTATTCACTGTTTTAACTTGTGTCATTTTATCCTTTAGTTTATTTTGTAGGTTTTATAGAATTTATCTATAGATCTACATATTTTCCACAATCTTTATATGTTAGGAAAAGTGATAATGTAAATAGATATTTCATAGACCTCTAGATACAATCATTTTGAAATACGTTGTGCATATTTTACTTTTTTTGTTTTTGCATATATATTTTTTGTATTTATTTTCTTATCAAGCATCGAAAGAGGAGGAATCAAACCACAAAGAAATCCATGATAACCTTTCCTGCTCCCACAATGTGCACCAGCAGGCGCCCAGTCCCATCAGCGGGAGCCCGTCGCACACTCCACTTCCCCCGGTCACAAATCATCACATTCTCACGGACTCGAAAGGTCATCCTGCACCTCACGCCTGACCTTCTCCCGCCCACAGGCCCCACACAAAATTGTACACTCACCATATACAGTCGCGACCTAAAGTTAATTTGATTCAAAATTTTCTAATTACTATTTTATTGACATTATTTATTTTCTTTTTCCATCTCAAATTCAACTAGTTCATCTTGACCCTCACCTTCCTAGATTTTGATGTCCTGGTGAAAGAGACTCCGGTAATCATTTATAATCTTCAATCAGAGACTTTCATATTTTTACTGGTCAGTTTTGTGACAAATTCTTAAGAAAAATAATAAAGAGCAACTTATCTCATTTGCTATTCTTGCTGTTTAACATTTTTCGCGTTTTATTTAATATTCTAATAGAATAATCCTTTTCATGATGGCCCCTTCCATTCTTAGGTAAACGAACGGTACAGATTCTTCTTATTCTCCTGTCTTTCGTGTTTCGTGGCTTCAAAAATCTTCCTCTTTTCACTGTCACGCTGCGAGCCGTCACATCTAGACATACATAAAATACTATGTGAACCATCACCATAACGACTTGAATATGTAAGTAGCTCCGTTTCACTTCCTGTAGCCATCAGTCCCTTGACTTACTGTTTTGCATGTTTTACAGCTGCGGTAATGGTGCGTACATTCCAGCTAAAAACGAAATTGTATGGCAAGAGTCAGTTCCTTTAAACCTTATGGTATTGTTGAAATATTAATCAAGAACTCTTTTTTCCACCTGTGATGAACAACACTGCTTCATTGAATTAACTCCATATAGAATAGTGTCACTTGTTGATCTATAAAATACGTATTTTTATTGTTGGTCCATGATGAGCATTAGCCTTAAAATGTCTAAAAATATTGCTTCATTAAACCAGTGCAATATGAAATACCGCCACTGACTGGTCAACGAAGCACGAATTTGACTTTTTTCGTCAAAATCAGTAGATGAACATGAAGTGTATTTTTGCTATTATCCATCTGTACAAGTATTGCTGAATACACTCAACAAACTCCGTTATGTGTTTCAATAATATTGGAGAGAGAGAGAGAGAGAGAGAGAGAGAATCTTCTAAGTTAGAAACACGATGAAAGGCCAATCGACCGTCGCCCCCATTGCCTCCTCCCATGGCGATACTATGAGTGAACGGTAAGGAGAACACTCACACCTGCCATTTACTCTCAACTTCCTACTAAAGACTTAACACATCTTTGGATATTTTCAATTTACTGGGCGTTTTTGTGGCTTCTTGATCAATCAGTCAGTCAAGCTGTGCCTTCCCAGCAAGTCATTTGAAAGCTGCATGTGACTTGAGTTTGTATGATAGTTTTATTATTTCACACAGCCGAAGCCAAGCCAAAGAAGACATTACTTTTCGGCTATTCAGTAAGACACAGTTCTAAATGTCGAGAAATGATTATTGAAGTGTGTGTGTGTGTGTGTGTGTGTGTGTGTGTGTGCATGTGTGTGTGTGTGTGTGTGTTTCACTGTTTGTTTGATCAGCTGCAGTCTCTGACGAGACAGCCAGACGTTACCCTACGGAACGAGCTCAGAGGTCATTATTTCCGATCTTCGGATAGGCCTGAGACCAGGCACACACCACACACCGGGACAATAAGGTCACAACTCCTCGATTTACATCCCGTACCTACTCACTGCTAGGTGAACAGGGGCTACACGTGAAAGGAGATACACTGAAATATCTCCACCCGGCCAGGGAATCGAACCCCGGTCCTCTGGCTTGTGTGTGTGTGTGTGTGTGTGTGTGTGTGTGTGTGTGTGTGTGTGTGTGTGTGTGTGTGTGTGTGTGTGTGTGTGTGTTTATTTTGAGCCGTTGCTACAAGAGGACAGAAATGGTCTATGTGCACTACGAAATCAACTTCAAATTCATCGTTAAAAGAATGTACATAATCGTCTTTTTTTCAGCAATTTCCTGCCTTTCAATAGGAATTGGTGGAGCTTAGCACGGCTTTGTCTGCACTTGAGCAAACAACTCGTGCCTCCCAAAGTGACGGTGTTCAGCCAGCGTAGTGCTTGATCATTTTGCTTCATTTAATATACATCAACAGAACGTATTGATATGCACCTGTTATGAGATTTTGGTGGTATTAACGAGCATATCAGATGAGACTTGACAGATACTAGATTTATTGAACGTCTGGAAATCAATATTAGCTTTGAAATCTAGCCGAATCACACCACGGTTATCATGAGTCAGAACCGTATTGTTGAACGTTTCAGTGCCTCGTATCGAATGCTTTCAAAGGTCTCCAGTGGAACTTATTGGGATTCCAAGAATGTTCTCGTGATCCTTATGGCAGTGTTATAAGGACTCGTCATCCTCACTGAAAAAAATAATAAATAATCCTGGAAAATCAGGTATATCTTTGTCGTCTTCGGAAACATTCACCGTGGGCGGCTGAAATATGTAAGAGAACGAGGCAAGACATGGATTAAACAACGTCAATATTAGTGTGATCCGGTTTTGCCATCACTTACACATTTCTGCGAGCGAACACATCTTTATCAATCATCCCTCTCTCATGCACACCTGCCTGGTCTCCCATTCCTGCCTCCTGCTTGCCGTTCATCCTAACAAAGAAAAGAAAAAAGAATGTGAAAAAGAAAAAAAGAAATACAGAACCTTCCCCGGTCTTGTCCTCCTTCACTAAAAGAAACAAAAAGGAAATGAAACAAAATAAAAGATCTTCCAAAGACGAGAGACAGCACAAAAACTTTCACTAATGAATGTGAAGTAAAAATCTCGCCAGTCTTCGCCTTTGTGAATGTGCAAATAGAAGCGGTGCCACTCGCTCTAACTAGGAGCAACTCGATGGACTCAGGTTGGCCGAAATTCGACCTTAAAGTGCATGTGTCTCGAGGCTCCTCCTGCTGAGCCTCCGCCAGGATACAGGAGTGGCTGGAGTGAAGCTATTCTACTTTTGGAATATAAATAGATTGGTGTAATCTAATGATCTGTATAAACCAGTGAAAGAAAGAAGAATATCGATTTTTTTTTTTTTTTTCTAAGAATCTGAAGCATGAATTATGACAAGTTATGAAAAAGTTTGTGAATAATGAGGAATTGTATTAATTGTGTGACGTTTGTCTAAATATTCGTCAGTGCTTTGGTGTGCCTTTAATATATTAATATTGTTTTCTTTTTCTTTTTTTTTTTTCCGGCCAGTCTTCCCTTGGTAGAATGAAGGTAAGAAAAAAAAATGTTTAAACAAATACGATGGAAAAAAACTGCATGGCAGGTGACTTTCAGGTGTGGAAGGATATAGTGGAGCTAAAACTTTGTGCATTGTTTCCTGTCTAACAGGATGTAAACACGATCACTGCCTTGCGCGAATACGTTGTATGGAAGCAAACTTTTTCCATGAAAGAATCTGCCTTCAAAAAGGTAAAGTTGTTAATCTTTTTTTCTTTTTTTTTTCTTTGGGAGCGTAACACCTTTTGAAAAAAAAATCAGAAGTGAAAGTGATGCATAAAGCCCGGCGTTTTTTTTTTTTTTTTTTTTTTTTTTTTTTTCATCGAATTTCTGTAAATAATTGTCGACGATTAAGACGACAACGCATTCTGTTGCAGCCTGTTGCTGCTGCTGCTGTTCTTGCCACCACCACCACCACCACCGCCACCGCCACCACCGTTGCTTCAACCGCTGCCGTTGCCATTGCCGCCTCTGTCTCTGACGCCGTTGTTTCCTGGTTCACGACTAGTGACAACCAAAAACAGAAAAATCGAAGGATTTTAGATAGGTGTAAGACTAAATGCTTTAAAAAATCTATGAAAGTTTGACAGACTGTCCCTCAGACTCGCTTGATTTTTTGTTCTACTCGTACTTTTTTCGCTTGGCTACATATTGTTGCGTGCACGATGCAAGGCAACAATATTTTCAAGGCTTCGCTGCTCCGCTCTCGAGTTAGTAATACAGGCGTTCGTACTGCTGCAGGTGGCTCAGAGGTGAATGAATTCTTAAATGTGCGAGAATGTCACAACCATGAACACAGTGTATCTACTTCTCCAGAGCGTACCACGTTATCCGAGCCTCGTATGATACTTCGAGGAGCAGCTGCTAAAAGAAGGCTGAATTATAAGGCATAGGATTCCAAAAATAGTTCTGGGCCTTGGTTAGGACGTCTCCTAGTGTGCATAGGCAATAGTTAGTTAACATTACAGAATACCTTTATACAAAATACCAACATTTTTACTGTATAATGTTGATCTCTCATTAAAAAATAAAGTATGCAAAAATACATGTAAATTCTCCCTTCGATAGACTTTTTGCGTTGTGATACACATGCTCAACCCTATCATGCCAAGATCCTCAGATCATATTCAAGGATTTAGGACTGATAAGTATGAAATCTTGCCAATTATTTGATCATGGAGGGGCTATTTTTTTCAGCCGCGGTGGGTACGGTACCATTATGTCTCAAGCACCACGTCAAGAGCATATGATATGCGACTCAGGCCAAGGAGCATATGCTGAAACATTTATGTGCTGCACTCCTGTAGTGTATTTTCAAAAGGCTCTTCTTCAAGTTACACGGGCTGTATTTACGGTTTTACTGACTTGCTCATTGTTAACAAGAAATACAGTCTGTAGAACTCGGCTAATCATGTCTGAGCCCTTTAAGAATAGTCGTGGTGAAAGACTATAGGCTCAGAAAATAGTAATAAATGTAGGTGGGATTAGTGACTGTCTCCTGGAGTAATTTTGTGTGGAGCACCAGAATGTTTAGGGTAGCGGGATGATTCATATGATGCCCTTCTTGCCAATGACAATGTATGTCTTTATAGCAAGAAATAATTCACAATAACTTACGTATTGAAAAAAAAAGAAACTTAGAAATCACTCTAATTATCAACTCTTCGCTGTATTGGATTGTGAATATTTTTTTGGTTTTCGCCTGTTTTTTTCCGTGTGTGTGTGTGTGTGTGTGTGTGTGTGTGTATTCGGACTCTGTCCTCTCAGTGTTGTTTTCTTCAGTGTGTGTTCTTCTTCCTTTGTCCTGCCAACTTGGGGATCTCAGATTACTTACCTTGAACACACTGCGCCGCTCTCCCTGTCACGCTTCCTGCAACCCCTCCACATCCTTCCTTTTTTCTTGTGGCCAATTAACTTTTTTAGCCTTGCTTTCCTTGTGGCTTTTTACCCCACCTCTTCCCTTTATCTGCTTTTTTTTTTTTTTTTTTTGTTTATCTTAATTATCCACTTATGGTAACAGCTGCCTCATCTCATTATTCATTTTCTTATGATTTATTTCATTTACTGTTTGTTTCACCTCTTTTACTTTCCACGACTAGTATTTCCGGTAATATTTTGTCCTTTTGTCGTTTTTTGATAAGAGCTTCATACATTGCATACATCCCACTCTCACTCACTCTTCCAATCTCTTCACTTTCACCCTTCCCTCACTCTGCCCTCACTCTCTTCTCCCTCCACTTGTGTGACCAAACATATTTTTTTCTTTTTCACTGCAGGATATTCTCTTAACCTCTTCTGTCATCCACGCTGGTGCCGCTCTATATTTATCTTCCCTTGAAATTACGAATTTTATGCCACCCGCCGCCAACCCTTCAGCCCGGATTCCTGTAGAAATCGCAGCTATTTTTATCATTGGGTCAGAACATTTTCTCTCTCTCTCTCTCTCTCTCTCTCTCTCTCTCTCTCTCTCTCTCTCTCTCTCTCTCTCTCTCTCTCTCTCTCTCTCTCTCTCTCTCTCTCTCTCTCTCTCTCTCTCTCTCTCTCTCTCTCTCTCTCTCTCTCTCTCTCTCTCTCTCTCTCTCTCTCTCTCTCTCTCTCTCTCTCTCTCTCTCTCTCTCTCTCTCTCTCTCTCTCTCTCTCTCTCTCTCTGCATGCATCCACCCCTCGCTTCATCAAGGGTCCCGCATACGTGTTCTGGAAGGGGCCGAGTTCGCAAGGTTTGGTTCTCTGCCTGCTCCTCCTGCTCCTACTACTGCTGCTGCTGCTGCTGTTGCTGCCGTCCCCGTCTCTATGTTTGCATCTGATGGCCCCTCTCTGGCAGCACGCACTTCTCCCTTCTTCGTCTTCCTCCTCCCCTTCGTTGTCAATATCTTCTTTTCTGTGTATCTGTCGTCCGCGTTCTTCTTCTTTCTCTCTACCGCTACGTCTCTCTCTCTCTCTCTCTCTCTCTCTCTCTCTCTCTCTCTCTCTCTCTCTCTCTCTCTCTCTCTCTCTCTCTCTCGATATTTTAAGGAGAAACTGTAAAATACGAGTCCATGCGGGCGTTTCCCCTCACCGTCTCCCCTCTCCCCCTCTCCGTCCAACTACTTCACTGTCTGTCAACTTGCACTTCGGCTCTTCCACTCATTGTATTCTTCTCGTCCTCGTTCTCCTGCCATGCGACTTGAAGTAGCTCATGTTACCCCCCTAACGTAAGAAAGGCGACACAACACTACCGATTAACTACAGACCCATCAGTCGCATCTGTAGTGTGTAAAATAATGGAAACGGCATTACGTGGTAAGTTCGTGAGTTATTTTTTTTCGTAGAAATACATAGATTGATCAAGAAGTCTCATTGCAGTATTGTTTTCGAAATAGATGGTCCTTTTTTTTAACATATCTGCCCCACTTTTTAACGACGTTTTAAGCGTGTATGGAGAGACAATGAATAGTACGCGTAGTTCACTCAGACTTTAAAAATACTCTCTACAAGTTTCCCCATCCGCGGCCACCAAACATTCCTCCTCAGACACGCCATCACCACCACACCTCTACATCAGTCTAATGCCATGAACGGTCCTCCCTACTTCTCCTTTCTTCAATCTGGCTCCTCTTGGACCTGCCCTCACGCCTGCCTGGCCGCGTCAACAGCGACACGGTCCCTTTGGCCACTCACGCCCCAGCAGGCTGTCCAAACACACCGTGAAGGGTCCGCTGCCGCCCATTACCCACCCCTCCGCGGCGCCCGCATCGCTGTGATCGAGGTGTCGCGAGGGAAAGTGAGGCGGCTCGAGGGTGAACCTCTGACCCTTCCACCATTTTTGATGATCACTTTAGATAATTTTCGCCCTTTATTGCCTGCTTTCCCATCGCCCCTCGCTAAGTCCTCACAGTTCTCTCGCTGGCGCATATTTATCTCTCTCTCTCTCTCTCTCTCTCTCTCTCTCTCTCTCTCTCTCTCTCTCTCTCTCTCTCTCTCTCTCTCTCTCTCTCTCTCTCTCTCTCTCTCTCTCTCTCTCTCTCTCTCGTCTCTCGTGTGTTACCGAGCTTCATTGTCAATAATAAGGTTTGTAAAGAATGTTGCTGAACAACAACAACAACAACTACATCTACAACTACAACTACTACTACTTCAGCAACGACAGCACACACACACACACACACACACACACACACACACACACACACACACACACACACACACACACACACACACACACACACACACACACACACACACACACATACCGCGTAGTGTAGTGGTTAGCACGCTCGACTCACAATCGAGAGGGCCGGGTTCGAATCCCGGTAAGCGGCGAGGCAAATGGGCAAGCCTCTTAATGTGTGGCCCCTGTTCATCTAGCAGTAAATAGGTACGGGATGTAACTCGAGGGGTTGTGGCCTCGCTTTCCCGGTGTGTGGAGTGTGTTATGTGGTCTCAGTCCTACCCGAAGATCGGTCTATGAGCTCTGAGCTCGCTCCGTAATGGGGAAGACTGGCTGGGTGACCAGCAGGCAACCGAGGTGAATCACACACACACACACACACACACACACACACACGAGGAAGGGCAATACTCTGTTTCCGTAACAATTTTCAATCCGCGTTGTCAGAGTCCTTGAACCAAAAGGCCCTGGCGTGGTTCATTTGACGAGGAAGGGAGAAAGAGGAGAGGACGACAGGTGCGCGGAGCCTTCCTTTAGTTAGAGTGAACTGTGTAGGCGTGGGCGAGGCGGAAGGCAAAGAGCACAGTGCAGGACGGTACAGACGCAATCCATCGACATTGTTCACTATATTCAACACTCTAGCAAACTTTTTTCCTCTCTCTCTCTCTCTCTCTCTCTCTCTCTCTCTCTCTCTCTCTCTCTCTCTCTCTCTCTCTCTCTCTCTCTCTCTCTCTCTCTCTCTCGCCAATGTCACGATTTTATTTTCCTTTCTTTTTTCGGGTTTTCATTCCACCTTTAATTCTTATTTATTGAAGTAACATGTATCGCTAGTCTAGATATTGAATGGATAATCTGGACCATATAATGTTTACATATGGAGAACGCAGGGAAGGGAGGGAGGAAAGGGAAGGAAAAACGTGAGATGCAACGGAAAAGTGAATAGGTCAGGAGGTCAAACAAGGGCGTAGGGAGGGAAGAAGGGAAGGATGGAGGGAGAGAAGGAAGGAACGCTAACCAAGTATCCGATGAGGTAGAACTCGAGACGACCTATTATCGCCCCCATGGCCGTATTAATTACTAGGATCAATTTTCACTTAAGTACCTGCGATTATCTCGAGAATTATCTGTAGTAGTTAAGGCTGCCATTGCCACCCTCATCACCGCCGCTCCTACGAGGTAAGGTACAAAGCACATTGAAATTTTTCCTGTCTTCTGTCCACTCACCCACACTTCCACCTATTTACTGCCCCTACCATCCCCCAAAAAAAAAAAGCATATAGTAAATAGATAAGTGGATAGATTAGAATGCAGAGAGGAAAGTATAGTAAGTCGTAATTTAGTGGAAAACTAGATACTCCCTTTTCTACGACACACAAAATTTAATCAAGAGGTATTTAATCATAAAACGCCTTTTTTTTTAATGCAAGAGGGAAGCTTACCAAGGACAACAAAATATTTAAAAAAAGGCCCACTTAAACTGTTAGTTCCCTAAAAGATAATAGAGGAGTTAGCCAGAAAATAGGGACAAATGTCTTGAATATATATAAGTATAGGAACAAACACATCAGTCTCTCTCTCTCTCTCTCTCTCTCTCTCTCTCTCTCTCTCTCTCTCTCTCTCTCTCTCTCTCTCTCTCTCTCTCTCTTTCTCTTCTTTCTTTCTTTCTTTCTTTCTTTCTTTCTTCTTTCTTTTCTTTCTTTCTTTCTTTCTTTCTTTCTTTCTTTCTTTCTTTCTTTCTCTCTCTCTCTCTCTCTCTCTCTCTCTCTCTCTCTCTCTCTCTCTCTCTCTCTCTCTCTCTCTCTCTCTCTCTCTCTCTCTCTCTCTCTCTCTCTCTCTCTCTCTCTGCTTCACTCTTCATAAGAAAACCTTACACTAAAATGTAACTGATGTCCCAGGAAGTGTGTACGTCCTGTGTGTCCTATTACCCATGACCTTTGACTACCCCAGTGACCCGTGGCCGCCATTAACTTACCCCTGCTCCCTGACAATTAATTACTTCGACTCTTGGTTGTAAGGTGATGGCGAAGGTAGGAAGAGGGAGAGGTTCATAACTCGCTGCTCCTCCCTCCGCTCCACCAGGTGATGCAGCGCCACTCTCAGGTGTGAATAGTGGATATTTCAAACGCTATGGGGGAAGGTGTGGAAAGATAATAATGCAGATAAATATTTCCGAGTTAAGGGACTGGTGTGTGAATCTGTATGGGGATTGTAGTGGAAACTGACGTAGAGCCTGCTCACTTTTTTACTGTTTTTCTGTATTTTTATCGAAGAAAAATCTAAAGCATTACTTTTAAATGAATGAATATGATTTAACCGAGTCTGTATTTATTAATCATAACTTACCAAAGACTATATATATATATATATATATATATATATATATATATATATATATATATATATATATATATATATATATATATATATATATATATATATGTGTGTGTGTGTGTGTGTGTGTGTGTGTGTGTGTGTGTGTGTGTTCATTTATTCTTATTTAAAAATATCTATACATATGGATTTGTCTTTATTCAAGACGATAGGTCATACAACACTGAAGGCAGCTCTGAAAATCCTCTCCTATCAACAGCCATGGACCTTTCTTTTTCATGACAGCATCTTTGATACTAGATCTTACTTGTGGAATTATTTACGAGACTATGCAAAATCGCAATGTGCCACATCCACTGGTCTTTGTGTTAAGATATGATGAAGATATATTTCTAAATTAACAGCTTTTAATTTAGATAATACCTTTTACAATGCAAGAATTATCCCTGCATATAATAAATAAATGTATGATTTCTGTCAGAGTTTAGCTTCGACACAATTTGCCTGCGCACCTGTATTCAGGTCTATAACACTTTTGTAATCACTGTCTAAGGACATAATCAGTCACATATTTTTTTTTTTTTCTTTTAAACGAGGAGATCGTGCTATAAGTAGTGAAAAAGGAGGAAGGCACAATAAAAGGAGAAGGGTTGTGTTGAATGAGTTGGTGGTAGAGATTAATTGTTGTATATATATTCTATATAAATGTTTGCGGAACTGAAATTTTGGATGGGAGCAGGATAGGAAGGGAGAGAGAAAAGGTGGAGAACAATACGTAGCTACACCAGTCTTGCTGAATTGTACTTACGATCAAGCCCGGACCAAGATGGGAATGAAATTGACTCTGATTTGTGCAGCTCAATAAACGAAAAAATATTAAATAAAAATTCCACTGATATTCATAAATATATTACCATAGGAAATTCATACCTTAGCGCGCGCGCGCGCGCGCACACACACACACACACACACACACACACACACACACACACACACACACACACACACACACACACACACACACGTGGCCCAAAGGTCGTTACTTATATACAGTTTTGTACTCAACACAGACGAACTTATTTATTAAACGACATCTCCTCCTCCTCCTCCTCCTCCTCCTCCTCCTCCTCCTCCTCCTCCTCCTCCTCCTCCTCCTCCTCCTCCTCCTCCTCCTGCTGTTGTTGCTGTTGTACCTTCATTTGCATATATTTGACAGGAGAAGTCGACGGTCCATGTTTATACTGCCTCAAGGAATAGTGGCGAGGGTCTGCGTCTTGCTAGTGACAGGCCAAGGATTACGTAGTTCTGATGCCTTCCCCGGCCTCCTGGCTCCCACGCCCTCTTGCCGCTCGTACTCCTCTCATCTCGCACTGCCCTGTTGCCTCATGGAAGCTTCGCTATACCAAGGAGCTTCGATTATTTCCCTTCAGATTGTTTTATTTTTCCTTTTTCCTCCCTTTTCCCCCTTTATTGTTGCTTGCGTGTTGGAGGTGGTGGTGGTGGTGGTAGTGATATTAATGGTATTGTTGAACCTGGTGTTGTTGTTGTTGGTGGTGATAGTAATGGTAATGTTGCTCTGGGTGTTGTTGGTGGTGTTACGGTGGTGATGGTGATACTGGTAATATTGTTATTCCTGTTGTTGGTGATGGTGGTGGTAATGGTAATAATAATGGCAGTATTGTTGTTGTGGTAGGACAGCGAACACCAGCCAAAGCCCATTTAAGCCTGCATAAGCGTCTTGGTCTGATCGGTAACGTGGCGAAGCTCTGTTAACATGAGGGTCTTGCCAGGAGTTAGAAACCCACCCATCCTCTCTCGTGGACGCATCAAACATACATTATCCTTGTGTTTCCCATGGTGAGTATTACTGTTACTATTTTTTTTTTTTTTTTTTTTTTTTTTTTTTTTGTTAATAATGATTATCAATACAACTTGAGGGTTGGAAGTAGACTTCACACATTACACTGCCTCTCTTAACGGAGAATGACCGTCACTGCTTTGGAAGAGAGAGATGAAAAGATAGGGATGAATAAAAGCCAATTATGAGATTATGTTGTAATCTGAAGGTAATTCTTCAGTATAGCAGCAATTATGATTAATATTTTGACTTAAGTAGTGTAAATTTAAGTATGAATAATACAGGCTTTATTTAGCACAAGGTTATGTAGTACAGTGTTAGTTAAATATAAGGCTATTACAAGGTTAGATAGAGTAAATAATGCTAATATATGTTACGTATTGTAAGACCGTGTGTGTGTGTGTGTGTGTGTGTGTGTGTGTGTGTGTGTGTGTGTGTGTGTGTGTGTGTGTGTGTGTGTGTGTGTTGTGGAAAGTGGCCAAGTGCTGGAAAACAAACGTAAAGAACACACACACAAATGCTGCTCCCAAAAAAGAAACAGGAGCAAGAAAATAAAGAAAAGTGGCAAATTAAGCTTAAAACATGATACCGTCTGTAAAGATTCCGAACGGCAGAATAGAAAATGAAGTGCACATGTACAGGGAATCGAATCCACCTTACACTAAGTACATTACGAATCTTTTCCACTGCCGTAACCAAGAAGTCAAGCTGTCTTTTTTGAGTGAACTAAGACAAAGAATACGACTTAAGAAACAAGAGTGTGCTGTGTTAGGTGAAGGAGAGCAAGGAAATGGGGATGAAAGAGAGAAGGGAGGAGGAGGAGATAGGTTAGTGTATGAGGAGTTATGGGGAACGCAGTAGTGTAATTAGGTGTGGTGGTAGAAGTTTTTGGGAGGAGGAGGAGGAGGAGGAGGAGGAGGAGGAGGAGGAGGAGGAGGAAGAGTAGGAGGACGAGGAGGAAGAGGGAGAGAACTGAAGAGGTAACATATGGCACACCTCTCCCGTGGCCATAACACTCGCTCACACCCTCCTCTCCTATCCATCACCTCTCTCTCTCTCTCTCTCTCTCTCTCTCTCTCTCTCTCTCTCTCTCTCTCTCTCTCTCTCTCTCTCTCTCTCTCTCTCTCTCTGTTTGTATGTATGTTTGTGACTTAAATTACTTTATATAATTACATTTGTGACGTACGATGTAGTTGCCTTTTCTCTCGTTTAGTAATTTTCAATAATTTTCACGTGGATTGCTTATCTGTCGGCTGTAAATTAAGTAAATAATGATAGAAGGGAATTAATGAACGTACGCAGGTCTCTCTCTCTCTCTCTCTCTCTCTCTCTCTCTCTCTCTCTCTCTCTCTCTCTCTCTCTCTCTCTCTCTCTCTCTCTCTCTCTCTCTCTCTCTCTCTCTCTCTCTCTCTCTATATATATATATATATATATATATATATATATATATATATATATATATATATATATATATATATATATATATATGTGTGTGTGTGTGTGTGTGTGTGTGTGTGTGTGTGTGTGTGTGTGTGTGTGTGTGTGTGTGTAAAAATAACAAGGAACGAGAAGAAACAATGGAAAACAAACTAAGAGAGAGAGAGAGAGAGAGAGAGAGAGAGAGAGAGAGAGAGAGTAGGAAAATAAGAAAGTGTGCAAGATGTGGAAATAAGGGTAAATGTAACATAAAAGCAAGCTCAAGTGTAAACAAAGGAAGGAAGAGAGGAAGAGAAGGGGAGTGAGGGATATAGGGAAGGAGGGAAAAGAGGCAGGAAACACTTCACGTAGTTGAAGCAAGGACGGCGATGCAAAAAGTAAACACACGAAAAATATGCAAAGTTGGCTAAGCGTAAGAGAGAGAGAGAGAGAGAGAGAGAGAGAGAGAGAGAGAGAGAGAGAGAGAGAGAGAGAGAGAGAGAGAGAGAGAGAGAGACGAAATGGAAAGGAAGAAAGGAGAGTGAGGAATGTCTAGAAAAAGGCCGATAAAGAACGACGTACAAGGGAGAGGGGAGAAGGGAATAGGAAAGGCGGGAGGGCAGAACTGAGAGGGGAAAGAAGGAAAATAAGAGAGACTGACGGAGGTCAGAGAGAGAGAGAGAGAGAGAGAGAGAGAGAGAGAGAGAGAGAGAGAGAGAGAGAGAGAGAGAGAGAGAGTCAGTCCTGTATTCTAAAATATTTCTTTCTTACCATGACTATTTTTTCAATGGCCACAAATTATTTACATGGTTCTCAAGAGTTTCTCCTGTCAAAATGTAGAAATCATTATTATGTATCGTCAAAACCATAACAAACACTGTTTCACTGTTTCACTGTTTGATCTGCTGCAGTCTATGACGAGACAGCCAGACGCTACCCGACGAAACGAGCTCAGAGCTCATTATTTCCGATCTTCGGATAGGCCTGAGACCAGGCACACACCACACACCGGGACAACAAGGTCACAACTCCTCGATTTACATCCCGTACCTACTCACTGCTAGGTGAACAGGGGCTACACGTGAAAGGAGACACACCCAAATATCTCCACCCGGCCCGGGAATCGAACCCCGATCCTCTGGCTTGTGAAGCCAGCGCTCTAACCACTGAGCTACTCTTAAGAACATGTGTAACCTCAACTGTATATGAGATGCGGCGCAGAGGTTTTCCAAACTTTGGCCGTGAGGGAAACACACATGGAAATCACTCGAAATTCAAGCGTTAGTTGTGTGTGTGCGTGCGCGTGTCCACATGTGTGTGTGTGTGTGTGTGTGTGTGTGTGTGTGTGTGTGTGTGTGTGTGTGTGTGTGTGTGTGTGTGTGTGTGTGTTCACGGTAGCCTCCTGGTCACCCAGCCAGCCTTCTCTATTATGGAACTAGCTCAGAGCTCATAGACTGATATTGGGGTAGGACTGAGACCACATCACATACCACACGCAGCGGGATTGCGAGGCCACAACCTCTCGAGTTACCTATTTACAGTACTGCTAGGTGAACAAGGGCTACACATTAAGAGGCTCGCCCACTTGTCTCGTCGCGCCTACACTATGCGGTGTGTGTGTGTGTGTGTGTGTGTGTGTGTGTGTGTGTGTGTGTGTGTGTCACATAGCATGGGAACTGAAACATTCATGTATCCAGCCTAGTATATAAGTATTAAATCTGTATGGATTACATAATGCATTAAAGGATACAGATAAGTATACTATTAATCTGGATGCAGAAATGTTTCTATCTATTCAGTGCTCCTAACCTCACTTGCCACAGCGCATTGTCGGGATGACTTTAAGTGACGTGTGCCCAATCGTGTTGTGTGTTCTAAACGTTAGCCCCAACGGCCCTTTTTAGATTTTTATACGAAGTCAAACCTTTATTAACAACGTAGATGAGAGCAACTATAATAGCAATAAACAGAAGTATAGGAATAATGGTAGAAGGATAATGCACAGAGGGACTCAAATATTGAGGTAAAGACTCTATAACAGCGCGTTTCAATCCAGTGCTATTAGAAAATCTAAACTCAGCAAGGGTATTAGTGACATATTTGATGCTGGATAAGTTGAGATTTTCTAGACTCTTCATAGGAATTATAAGATTGGATAGGTTAGCCGTGAAGCCGTGGTGAAGTTTTGAGGGAAAAGTCGACAATTGGGTAGAGCGCAAGTAACATGCTATGAGAACCGCAAGATGACCTTTGACTTCCTTATATTCGGTGTGATTAGGGCAAATTATTGACACAAAGATTGGCTTTGTGAAGTAAAAATAGTTAAAACCAAAGAAATTTTGATGAAAGAGTGGTTTGGGTACCAGTTGTGTGTAAGGGCACAAGGACAACGCTTTAGATGCATCGGTCTGGGTCAGAACTACTTCACAAACTCCACCAGTAACTGGTAAAAAAGCGAAAAGATAGGCTGGACAGTGATACAGTTGACGATATTCTGTTCGACATTTTTCTAAGTCAGACAAATCACCTACAGCATAAAATGAAAAATCCTTTGCAACCAAAACCACTGATGGTGGTAAATCTAAGGTCATTATAGTTCCATTTGTTTCAAATGGAAATGGTTCAATTTGATGAGCCTCAAAAACATTTTGTGACTGAAAAGGTACGTGTATAACTATAGCATCAGACGTCAACACAGACTCCAGTAAGGGATAGTAGTAATGGATACTGTAGGAATCAAACAAAGGTATTAGATTAAAATCCAGTTTTCCAATTTTCAAAGTATGGAGTAGATCCTTGATTGGGAAAAGAGAGGAAGTCACTCTACCTCGCGCTGCATCGACAATATTTTGTATAACGAGAAGATTAGTATGTAGAAGAGAGTTAAGTGTGGTATCCAAAATAGATAAAGCTTGATTTATTATCATGACGGTCTGGATATTTTCAACCTGTTGATAAAGGTTGTTTATGGAAGATCTCATTATATTAGTATATAAACCAAGTTCTTTTACTTGCTTTTCTAATCTGGCAATGTTCTCTGAGTTTATATTAATAGCTTTTTTGTTGATTGAAGCTGTATTAGCCAGTTGGTTATATCTCTCCCTTAATTCTTTTACGTCTTTGTTCATAGCAGTTCCAAATAAAAAGCGAGACAAAAGCCCAATGCCATCAATAAGTCCTCGCTTCGTGCGGCGATTTGGGACGTCGTCGTGATCTCCGTATGGGTGTGAGGAGAGTTGTTCTCTGGTGCCGTTAATTAAAGAAGTATCAATGCTATAATAATTTTCTAGGGCAAGCTTGATGCTGCCCTTCATATGTATCACCCTGGACTTTGTAAGATTAAAGAGAACTGGGTCCATTGTTTGCTTGACTTCTACACCATCTATATATAGGTTCTTTGATTGTACTTCACCTAGTTCCACCAGAGCTGCGTCCAGTTCCTCTGTGACCTCCATCAGTCTGCTCGGAATATTTGAGAGACCAGTACATGGGTACCTGATCCAAATGACATCTTCTACCAAGGACACACTTCCCAAGTGAGCAGTAAGGGCCCCTGGCTTGAGATGAGCAGGGTCTAGAGCAAGAATGGAGGTCAGAATAAAGAGGAATATGTAGATGTGCATGTCTGAAACAAATGAGAAAAATTTCTTAGTTTAGAACATATATGTTATAGAAATAAAAAGTGAAACTTTAGAACATGTAGGTTATAGGAATAAAAAAAATTACAACCTAGATTTATACAACCTTATTTATTAGAGAAAAAGTACTCTGGACTGCTTTCAGCCCAGATAGCATAGGTACACACGTAGCCTTTTTTAAATACTTGCTGTTACCTCCCGGGAGATGGGCCCCATTGACATCTAGTCGCCGTCAAGTAAATCAAGACTACCTAAAAATTTGTATCTTCGTCCTAGAGAAAGTAAATCAGGTATGCCAGGAAAAGCATAATCTGTCATCCCTAGTTTCCCTTATTTGCTTTATTTGCATTGAGTTCCAGGGTATCTAAAGTGCTGAAAATCGTTTTCTCCCATCATTACCTTAACACGTTAGCTGGGATGTGCACAGGTTGAGTGTCTGATATGTTGTGTGTGTGTGTGTGTGTGTGTGTGTATATATATATATATATATATATATATATATATATATATATATATATATATATATATATATATATATATATATATATATATATATATATATATATATATATATATATATATATATATATATATATATATATATATATATATATATTATGGTAAAAATTAGTACATATTGGTTTAATTACCACAATAAACATTAAAAGATGAAAATTGTTAAAACCTCTAGGTGTCTGATAAATTGACTGAATAACGGCATGTCTTTTGCTTGGGCGTTTGAGGTTAGAAATGGGAGTTCATTTGAATTACCAACAGATGTTGCGCAAATTAAGTGTTAATGTAGAGCCAAGTAGATGTTTCTCTCACCTGTTGATGTTAATGTTTAGAACTGTTGTAGAACAAGTGAAGCTCTTTGTTTGTAAGCTACTTCAAGAGTCGTCTGCTGCCCACCGGATGTAAGTCAGGAGACAGCGAGACGCTAGAGTGGCTGGGGCTGGCAGCAGGGGTGAGACTGGCTGCACTGTGGCTAGGTGCTGCTGGTGGAAGTGTGCACCGCTCTGTGAGGCGGGGCAGGATGGGCGCATTAAGGCTATACCGTTTGGAGGCTCGAGGCATGCTAGGCAGCTCACTGTCCGCTATATGCGCACAACTTCTAAAGATCCAAACCTCTTAATCCAGGACTGCAAGCCGCGTAGTAGGCACTTCTACTCCAAACCTTGATAAATCTATAACTTATCATTGTGTAATTCACCTCGGTTGCCTGCTGGTCACCTAGCCAGTCTTTCCCATTAGCTCAGAGCTCAGAGCTCATAGACCAATCTTCGGGTAGGACTGAGACCACATCACACACAACACACCGGGAAAGCGAGGCCACAACCTCTCGAGTTACATCCCGTACCTATTTACTTTACTACTAGGTGAACAGGGGCCACACATTAAGAGGCTTGCCCATTTGCCTCGCCGCTTTCCGGGACTCGAACCCGGCCCTCTCGATTGTGAGTCGAGCGTGCTAACCACTACACTACGCGGTGTGTGGGTGTGGGAGTGTGTCTGATGTTTTGTAGAGTGCTGGAGGCGAGTAGGTGAGGGTAAAGTAACACTAATGTATTCACCGGTGGTTTGCTGGTCACCCAGCCAGGCCTCGCTATTACGAACCCAGCTTAGAGCTCATAGACCGATCTAGGATTTTCATTACACCACACAACGCTCAGCACACACCAGGATGGCGAGGCCACAACCACTCGAAATACATGGGCTACACGTTAATTAAAAGGCTCACCCATTGGCCTTGCTTGCCGCGCCCGGGACTCGAACCCTGACAAACTCGGTTGTGAGCCGTGTGTGTGTGTGTGTGTGTGTGTGTGTGTGTGTGTGTGTGTGTGTGTGTGTGTGTGTGTGTGTGTGTGTGTGTGTGTGTGTGTGTGTGTGTGTGTGTGTGTGTGTGTTTTGTTCATTTTACTTGTTGATTTTTCCTTTACTTTTATATTGACCTTCTTTTACCAACGCTCACTTTTTGCACTTTTCATGATTATTGTTTTCCTGTAGACTTGTTGCTTCATTATCCTGTTTCTACTCCTCCTCCTCCTCCTCCTCCTCCTCCTCCTCCTCCTCCTCCTCCTCCTCCTCCTCCTCCTCCTCCTTTCTCCTCCTCCTTCTCCATCTCCATCTCCATCTCCATCTCCTCCTCCTCCTCCTCCTCCTTCCTCCTTCTCCTTCTCCTTCTCCTTCTCCTTCTCCTCCTCCTCCTCCTCCTCCTCCTCCTCCTCCTCCTCCTCCTCCTCCTCCTCCTCCTCCTCCTCCTCCTCCTCCTCCTCCTCCTCCTTCACGCTCTCCTCCTTATGGGCTAATTATTACTCTTAATGTCGTTGAAGGCGCCAAGTTAGGACCACCTCCATATCATCATCATTCTGTCTTCTCTCTCATTTTCTTTGCCAGTCGTATTTTTCTTCAGTCGTGTGTGTTTCAGTCTAGTTGTTTTTTTATTTTCTTTCTACGTACATATGAACTTAAGTTGAGGGATAACAAAGGGTGTCAGATACCCCTGAGAATGAATGATATAGCGATCTTTTCTAGGTTACCTCGTTCGTGTTGTAATTTGTCCTTCAAGGCATGTTAATTTGGTAAGCGGTTGTTTTCTCCACCGCTAACTCCTCTAGACAATTGTTGTGCAGTGTTAAACGTTCATCGAGTCTCGTCATCATCAGCAGCGTCAGGATCAGCATCTGTGATTCCACTGCAAGACAAGGACCTTAGAATACTGGAAATCTTTACGAATCTTCTCCCGTTCCCAAGCGCTATAATGAAGAATAAGGCTTACTCTTAAGGTGCTAGCCCTTTTGCTCCACTGATCTGACAACTGAAAAAAATAAAACGTAACGTGCTTCAAAGAAAAGGATCAGGAGTTGGAACTGACTCACTCCCTTTCCCTAGGACGCAGAGACCAGAGACTTTTTCAAACATTGGGGTGGCGCTTCACTTGAGCTCCTGTAAACAATACTCTTTTTTATCATACATTTGATTACGGGATGGAACGTGTAGCTTCCCCTGACTCTCAGGTGTTCTCCCCTTCAGGTATGCAAGGCAGCTGTATTGGACTAATTATTTTTACTGTAATTCTCTTAAAGCTCTGTGTTTCACCTGCCTTTGTTGTTGAGGCTGGCAAGGTGACGCTCAGCAAAAAGAAGAAAACGAGAGAGAGAGAGAGAGAGAGAGAGAGAGAGAGAGAGAGAGAGAGAGAGAGAGAGAGAGAGAGAGAGAGAGAGGGTGGGGGGGGAAATACCTACAGAAATTCCTGAGTGTTGCCTTTCTTGCCTGACTATTTTTCTTTTTTTTTTGAGTACTGTGGGTATGAGGCTGGTGATGTCTACGAAATATTCATTTATCTATACTAGGTGAACGTTCAGCCTAAAATAATCTACGCAAAAAACCTTGAAGTTTCCCATCTTTTGGTTAACATTTTTTTTAATGGAATTATATACTAGGAAAGTAATGCATACAATAATAGAACCGTCTACTTCCTTTTCGTCACGCTTTATACTCACCATTGTAGGAAGAACTAAGCAAAGAAAATATGTTCCCTTAGATATAGCAATTCATCATAATCCGCCATGAAACTCAACACCCAGTGAGCCAAAGTGAACTTGGGCAGTGAAAATACACGAAGGGAAAGTAACTTGAAATCCTGACCGCAGTATTCTGTTTTTTAAAACGTGTGTGTGTCTGCGCCAGGTCAAGGAGAGGTTGGGATTTGTGGAGTGTGTCAGCTCGTTCAGATACATTGTTTTGGGTTCACGTAGTAATGGTTAATTAATAATTTGACCATCGCGCTCGCTGTATATCATTCTCGTTTGCTGATGTTAATTTTCACCGGAAGGTCCACTCACACACAGGAAGCGAAAGTTTTGTGTGTGTGTGTGTGTGTGTGTGTGTGTGTGTGTGTGTGTGTGTGTGTGTGTGTGTGTGTGTGTGTTTTACGTGCGAGGGGACCGTATCGTCCGCTATTAGTGCCCAAGCCAAATCGTGTCACATCCTTAAATTTGTTTAAATTTTAGAAAAAAAAAATTGACATACCATTCCATGTTAAAAAAAAAAATGTTTGAAGCAGCCTTAATTTCATCTATTCTACATGACTGAGTTCAACGGGGATCTGAGACCAATGGAAAAAACTGTATAATTGGGGAATTAAACAGTTGCTAGGAGTCCGTAAAATGACATGCAGGGATGTTTGTTATGTTGAACTCTGGTATCCGCCACTGAAAGCTCTAGTAACAGCAAGACAGAGAAAACTGTTCCAGCGACTGTGGTGAGATGGGCGCGGGATGCCCGATAACCCATGAGCACATGCCGTCAGGCTGACCCCGGATGCTAATAGCCGAACAAGTCAACACAAATTGGTTGATTAACGATCCTATCGATGATACCATTGTTGGCATGGAATCAGTAAAAAAAACTCGGTTATGAATCCTCTTTCATCTAGAAGACTAACATACAAAACTTTAAACTCTACGTTAATCATACACGAAATCTACACACGTCGAGGTGAAACTAATTGGGTACACAAATTTGCATTTAGTCGTCTCCGGGTCATTGGTCATAATATCTCGATCGAAACCTGTCGTTGGAACAGGCGTGGACTTGGACGGCTGGAGGTGGCGTAGCGGCTATGTCCTTGCAGCCCCGTGCAAGCGGAGCTTCACGTACTGGAGTCGTGTCCGCTGACCAGAGCAATATGTACTAGGTATGACTTCTCTTCTCCGAGTCAGATCCTGAATAATGATATTCAGTTTCTTGTTGCAGAAGTTGTTTATAACGTACTTTCATGTTTTGATTAAGAGTAATGTTGAAGGCATACTGTACAAGGTGTTCGAACTTTTAACTGTAACATATTTTGTAAATCGTTTGTATGAATATCCATATCACTTTTCAGGTTTGCGTAGCTATTTCACCTTAGTTTGTTAGTTTATTTTGTTTGATGCAGAACTCGTTTTGTAGCTGACGTTCTTTTTATATAATTTGTTTGTATTTTCTTATGGACCATAATTGTTTAAAAGTAATTGATGTTCCATTCATGTTAATATTTAGTTATTTTGTATCTTGTATTTGTAACTGGATATTGTGATCAATAAATCTTTACTCTCTTGCTTACAATGTGTGTGTGTGTGTGTGTGTGTGTGTGTGTGTGTGTGAGAGAGAGAGAGAGAGAGAGACAACAAACGGCACTTGCTGAAGCTATTGACTGCTACCATATTTAGGGAATACAAACCAAGAATGTGGCTGATATGTGTGAGGAATAAAGTGAATGGTAATGAATCATTCATGGCCAGACACGGGAGTTTCAACCCATTATTTCTTGTCATTTTGTTTACTGGTCCTGAAGATTTGACTTGTCATACTCATGAGACCATACTATGATAGCATTTTCAAAAACTAGAGATAATGTCTCTGGTTCCCATGAGTGTTTTGCCTTTGATGGTACGTAATACTTCTTTAACTACCACAGGGTTCATGAAAACATCCTTGGAAATATTAATGCCTAGCGTAAGAGTCTGTGTAAGGAAATCCAACACTGTAATGTTTGAGAATGCGGTCATAAAGCTTCATGTTGTTTGCACTCCGATATCTCCTCCTTCATTACTCGTGACCTTTATTGCACCCTTATTGTTATTCCAATATTGGCTCGACTCGTCCATTTTATTATCAAGAATTCCGTTTTCTTATTATCATTTAACGTCTCTAGATGAGCACACGTTTGCGGGGTCCCTTCCACCTTCTAATTAAACACTTGATTATTTTCCTTCTCCCCTTTGTTTCTTTATCTTCCTTCATCTTTAGCGTGG
Organism: Portunus trituberculatus; assembly: GCF_017591435.1. Taxonomy (NCBI): domain Eukaryota; kingdom Metazoa; phylum Arthropoda; class Malacostraca; order Decapoda; family Portunidae; genus Portunus; species Portunus trituberculatus. Next base: position 11,773,060 of record NC_059298.1, read on the forward strand.
TGTCCGTCCTCCCTCGCCTTCCTTGCCTCCCTGCCGTGTAAACTAACTCACGCCAATTACGCCCAGAGTTTATTATGTACATTACAAAGGCAATTACGATGTGCATTCTCAGCTGGTTAATAATTAAGGCAAGGCGTAATGGACAGCAGTAGAAGGAATGTCTGGCTGTGATATTTGGTTGACTGGGGACAGGTGAGCATGTAGTGCAAACACGGCAGGGCGTTAGTAGCGTGATTGGCCGTGTCTCTTGCGACCTGTTTGTTGAAGGTCGTCATGTGTTGATCCCAGTGTGTTTGCATTGGTTCGTCTGTTTGTCTGCCTCTGTTGCGTGTTCAGGATTCTTGTATTCTTCTCTTTCTTTATCTTTTATTCTTTATGTGCACAGGAGTTTCGGTTCTTTTAGGAATCAGTTTGTGGTTCTTGCTCAGACTCTTGTATATATTTTTCATCCTCATTTTCTTGCATTGTATTTATTTATTTTTATTTATTTATTTATTGTGGATAAAAAAAAGATTGGGCAAAATAAGACATCAGCAGGCGAAAATCTCACTCTTTATATGATGTGGAAAAGAAGAATTATCATCATCCTGAATTCAAAACAGTAATAAAGAACACAGATGAAACGTACCTACTCTCCAATGAAAAAAAAAAAATGTATATTCCATAATTATGCTCTCAAACTCCCTCCTAGTTAAGAATGCATGTTATTGTTATTCTCACTCGTATCAATTCCGGCCACAATAAGAATACAGAGTCGTGAAATGACACACCAGTGATTCAGTTACATCGCCTTCAACATCGGTATCTGTGTAGCTTATTATATTATGTTATTATTGTCAAGCTACTTATGATGCAGGTGGCAATGATTTTATTTCTATAATACGCTCAACTTTATTTATTTCAGGATTTAGGAAGTAATTGGATATATTTTACGATACTGATGTAACAGTTGTCATAAGGAAGGTTGTCTGAGTGTGAATGATATAATGATAATGATAAGACAATTATGATAATGGTGACGATGATAGCAATAATTAGTGTTAGTGATAATAATAGTAATAATAATAATAATGATAATAATGGTAATATTATTAATGATAATAATAATAATAATAATGATGATAATAATAATAATGGTAATAATGTTGATGATAATAATTACAATAATAATGATAATAATAATAATAATAATAATAATGACTAAGGATTTTGGTAATAATAATAATAAGAAGAAGAAGAACAATGTTAACAATCAGGATAATATGTGTTATAGTGCTGTTACTGCTTCACATAATATTATTTTCATAGTTTTTTATTGCTGTTCATAATGTTTTTGTTTTTGTTGTTCTTGTTATAATTATTATCATCATTGTTATTACGGTTATCATTATATCTCAGTTGTAGTAATACAAGTAGTAGTACTAGTAATAGTAGTAGTAGTTGTTGTGTTCTTGTTATTGTTTCCTTGGGTCCATGCTGAAGATGGAATATTTAATCATCTGCAACTATGCCATGTTGGTATCAAGTGTCGACATCGACGAACACGACGCCAGAAGTAGCCAGCTCAGCGAAGACCCAAGCCAAGCTAACATCGTACTGCAGTGAGACTCCCGCGGCCACAAAGGAATGACATCTGACAGCACGTTTTCTTTGCTCTGTGTCTGATCATAGACTTGAAATCCAGCAGAGCCCATGTAATTGCTATTTTTACGAGGATCAGCATTTCTTAACTCTAAAATTGTTCGATAAAATCTTTATAAGCACCCACGAGAACGAAAAGGGATTAAAAAGAACCGATTTTCCATTTTCTGGAGAGTTTAGTGCTCAGAGGCTCCTAATGGAAAATTTTTTTATGCATTTCTAATTTCTTGGAGTATAGTGTACTTGGAATATCATGGTGTAGAAAGTTTAGTTGACAGGACACGTTAAAATGTAGATGGCCGACTGTCTGCATTTGGAATTAAGAATGCCATACGTATTCGTAAACTAGAATGTTAAAAGGCATGTTCTTTTTTTTCAATCTTCAATACAGCTTAGCTCCCTAAGAATAAAAGGAACACAAACTCGGTCCTTAAGCACACTATATTGCGGAAACTTGGCCTGTTCTGTGCATTTACGTAACATACGCATGCGACCTCCGGTGAGAAATATGAAAGGAAGTTTCGAACAAAAGGTACATAAGGCCCCACACGCACCAAAAAGGAAAAAGAAAAGCACAAACACGCGCCACAACAACGCAGCAACATAACCATTAGCCGTCAAAAGGACAAGAACACCGAACATTTCACGACAAAAGAAGAAAATGAAAATCACCAAAACCAAGCAAGAAGAAACAAGGGAGCGAAAAATTAGAAGGCAAAGTTTCAAGTTGGTACCAAGAAAGCAGGACGCCACCGGGAAAAAAAAAAAAGAAGAAAAATAAAAGGAAAAAAAATTGACAAGGTTTGTGAATTTCTGAAAATCAACAGAAGGGAGAAAGGGAAAAATGGAATGAGAAGGGAAATTACGGGGAAGAGGAAGGAGGGTGAGGTGATGAGGAGGTTAGGAGGAGGAAGAGGAGAGCGGAAATAGAGAAACAACAACAACAACTTGTAAGACAGCAAGAACAACAAGAGTGAGTCTCGTTACCGGGGCAACAAACGCGCCAGGTCTAATATTAGCGTGGCATCGTCGACACAGGTAACGGGGTAAGTGGGGGACCGCATCGCATTCGTAAGAGGCTGTAAATAAAGGTTATTACACTAATACGCTGCATTTACATAGCAAGCAACCCTCGTCAGTAAAGGCAAAGTGTATTTACGGCGGAGTGTGCACCAAGGGTGGAGGTATGGAGCATGTTTCCCCCTTCCTGTCCCCACCCGCTAGAGAGAAAGGGTTCCTTGGGCCTCTGAAGTAGATGCAGTAGTTCTCTCTCTCTCTCTCTCTCTCTCTCTCTCTCTCTCTCTCTCTCTCTCTCTCTCTCTCTCTCTCTCTCTCTCTCTCTCTCTCTCTCTCTCTCTCTCTCTCTCTCTCTCTCTCTCTCTCTCTCTCTCTCTTGTATGTGTGTGCGGGTGTTCTTTTATTTGTTTCCATGTCTCTTTATTTACTTTTGCTTCACTTGGGGCATCGCGTTTCACTCACCTCCTTATGCCATATCCTGCCATCATGTTGACATTAATCATTCAACTTTTTTTTGTCTCTGAATGTGCGCTGGCATGGAACTCAGTCCGTACCGTGATGTCTGGAGTACGTTGGCTTCGTTCACTTCGGGATTACTGAGTCAAGACCAGGATTAGCTGTACGCAACGGGATGCCAGCCACGCCCAACCTGAAAACCACACGTAGCGGGAAGAAGGACCATTAAACAAGCCTGGAAAAGAAGAAAATTTAGGAGTTGGAGGAGTGAAAGCACCATTACCTAGCACAAGCACCACCACCAGCCACTCATTCTGAAGTGTTTCGTATTGTGGATGTGAGGGACAGTAAATAGTGGTGGTAGTTTTGTAGTAGTAATAATAGTAGGTGCTGTTTTGCTGTTGTTATTTTTCCCACACTGGTAGCAATAACAGCAATAACATTAGAAAAAAAGATGGTAGCAGTAGTAGTATATACATTGTTTTAACAGCACTTGTATTTCTTTTTATACATATATCAGTTCTTTGTTATAAATAGTTCCTCGTTGTTGTTCTCGCCTCTGGATTCATTTTTGCTTATACTAAGTATGATTTCAAACATAAGTATAGCAAAGTGTTAGATCTACTTTATATTCTTGTGATCCTTTAAAGGTTTAATTGTGCAGTTATTATTTAGTGAATTAATTATACTCCAGAGATAGAGGGTCGTGCTGCCGTGTTTCAGAGATTGTGGTCTGGTCTTGGAGATTAATTATGCTGGGAGAGAGAGAGAGAGAGAGAGAGAGAGAGAGAGAGAGCTTGGTCTGTTGGGTAATTTTACCAAAAAGTGCTCCTTATTCCCTCCTGAAGCGGAGGTGAAATGTGTTATTATTAAATGGACCTTCAATGCCGACCAGTTTTTTTTTGTCGTCAGCGCCCTTTTTTCCCTTGCAGTTGGCGGAGCAACGGGACATGTAATTGCTCCTCGACAATACTTCAGTCTTAATGAAAGAGAGGGGTATTTGCAGAAGCAATTTCAGTCGACACATTCAACGTTAAACTATAATACTTTGGACAAGGAACGCAATTTTTTGTTGTGAATGTAATAGGCGGGTCACAGATACCACTACTTCTGATTAGAAACTGGTAAAAATGAATCACTTTTTTTCTGCAACAAACTAGCAGAGATTAAATTTGGATGAGTGTCGTATAAGATTTTTTTTTTCACTTCTCTTGGCGTAAAAAGGAGCAGCAGAAAGCAGTGAAATATGTGATGTATGGATAATATTCAATCTTGTTCACTAAATTATTACATATCCACCATCCTTCTTTCTCCCAAAAATGGAAGTAATTTCAGTGATGAATAAGATTTGGATTCTGAACCTTTGTTCGCGCAAGATTAAAGAAGAGGATTGCTGCAGTGAAAATATTAGTACTTAGATAAAACTGAACGTGTATGTTTATTTATTACCCCCTTTACTTAGAAATGCCATTAGTGATGGTTAACATACGGATTGTAAACTTTTTTTTATCCATAAATCAAAGTTGCATGTGATAGTGGTAATGAAAAATATAGGGTTTTTAACTAATTGATTTTTGCATAGTGATCACCATTTTCAGCCCCTATCTGTCTTTAAAAGATAATATCAATGATGAATTAAATGGGACAGACCTTTAATAGTTTGATATAGAAGTGGAAGAGTGTAGCATTAGTGAAAGTTACAATACTTAGTAATCTTTACTTGCACCCCCCCTGCCCTCCTTAAAGAAAAATAAAAGAACAACTTCACACAGCGTTGAATAAGATCGGATCCTAAATCTTCAATACCCCAAAGTAAAAGTAATAGAAGATAGTGATAATGAAAACTGCAATGCATTCATATGGAACTTGATACTGTCAATGCTTGAATAACATGCTGATCCTGAACTCTTAACCTCTTCAATACGGGGACACATTTTTTACCTTGAGATTTGTGTACGATTAGACCATTTTATTGATATTAGGGTCAGAAGATTAATGGCCACAGTCTTCACTATTTTGATCCCCCACATGAGTTTCTGAAGCTGTATAGAATCAAATAGTCACCAGAATGAATATGGAAACGTGTCATAATACTCAAGAGATTAACGCCTCAAAAAATAAAAGTAGAAATAGTGTGGTATAGAAAATTGTTCATTATAGATATAAATGTCCTTCGTTTGCAAGAGTAACCTTTCCTTGCCAGCAAAGAGCCACAGAGCAGGTGGTAGCCGCACTCAGGCCGCTACCTTCACACTCTGTATAATCCCCAGCTGAAGCTATCTCCACTAAGCTACATATTACTATAAACCTTCCGGATTCCGTAGCGAATTGCAAGAAAACTCACGGCTTTTCCTTTGCACTGGTGGGAGGAAGGACGGCCCTCCCCTGGCTTCCTCCTGCCTTAACCTGTGAACCTCTGCTGAGCTGAATGTGGAGGTCTTCAGGGACGGAGGAGGCGGTAGGAGGGTGGGAGGATGAGAGGGAAAGAGAGAACAGGTCTGGAGGTGTTCAGCCATGCGAACTGCAAGAAGGATTATGTAATGTTGTTGTGTTATGCAGATAAGAGGAGGGGTTTTGAGTGTGAGTGTGGAGGGGGTGGGGAGTGGTGCGTTTGGGTGTGGATGGGTAGGTATCTCTCTGTCTATCTATCTGTGTATCTGTGTATCTACCAGTCGCGCAGGTTTATCCACGGATTTGAGTGCCGCTGTGACAGTAAACTTCCGGTAACTTTTTATTATCATTTGCTTGTCCTTCAAAATATGTTTTCTCCTCAAACTATTGCTCACCTTGCGAGGTCGCAGCTTGTCTGGTATCCACATTCAGCTGAAATACAAGCTAGTACAGTGACTTTAACGGGAATAAGGACGCCCTGTATAGCTGAGGAGTACTGCAGTAAAGTATGAGGTGCACTGCGTAAATTCACGTGCGGGATGTGATTCGAGTTTAGCAGAGGAGAGCAAAGGCAAGATGCTGACGAAATGCTGTGAGAAACCCCGGCCTGTCTGAAGCAAGGATGCGGCCGACGTGTGGGAAGAATTTGAGGCATGGAGTGAGTGCCTCTGAGATGGAGTGTTGGGATGGAACGGTCGACGTGTAGCATACAGGAAATGACGGGGTGATGGCGGGAAGAGATGATGCTGGGGCTGATGGGGTGCAGGCGAGGCTATGAAGTTGGGTGCCGAGCGAGTTAGTTGACAAAGATCATTATCAAGGGAACACAAAGAAACAGAAGAAGGAACAGCAGCTCACGTGTAGGTTCTTACGATGCTGTTGTACGTGTAAATTGCACTATCCTATCTAGATTGTCATTGATTCTGAGAAGCGTCCTTCTTTTTATGTGTGTGAAATTTATGCCAAAGTAATTTGCGCTTCTTACTTATCTTTACATGACATACTAGCAAAAACCGCTGATCCATGACACAATAACAATGATAATGATAATAAAAATAACTAATAATGATAATAATAATAATAATAATAATAATAATAATAATAATGATAGTAATTGATAATAAAAGTAATAAAAATAACAATAATAATAATAATAATAAAATTCCTTTTTACAAGAATTTCCTCTAAGAATCAAAGTCATAGCGAAGCATACATGTTATCTATTAAAACCAATGGGATTGTCCCCTTTTCTTGTAGTTATGTCATATCATATAGTGAGGAAAGAACTACCATCGAGCTTCTCCATATGAACGATCTCTCACTTGATTTTTCACACACCGAGCAACGCAAACCCCTGCATGAAGGATCACTAAAGACGTGTGTTTTATGGGCCAGCAATCCACACAGGATGCAATCAAAGACTCTGACCTAGTGAAAGAATTGTTATCTGGTTAAATATATCACCAGGAAAAGGAAATCAGTCATTGTAGTTTAACCCCTTCGGTACTGGGACACTTTTTTACCTTGAGTTTTGGGTACGATTAGACAATTTTATTTACATTAGGAAGGGTCTCTGGAGGTCAGAACATTAATAGTTAGTCTTCACTATTTTAGTCCGCCACATAAGTTTCTGATGTATAAAATCGTCAAATAGTAAGCTGAATAAATATGAAAACGCGTCATGGTACTGAAGAGGTTGAAAATTCAACACATGTGAAAGAAATAATAATATTCACAGGAACAACATGGGAAGCTTGGAAAAAAAAAAAAGTACGAGAGGAGAGAGAAGAGGAGAGGGTGAGAGATGGAGGGAAAGGGAGGAGAGGAGTAGGGAAGGGACGGGAGGGGAGAGGAGGAGAGGGGAGGAAAAGGGTAGGACAGTAGAGCATTGGCCTTGTTATCCAATTAGTTCCCGGTTCAAATATTACAGTTTTCTATCATATTTTTTTTTATTGCGTCCCCCCATTTAGCCGAGTCTGGGGAAAAAAGAGCTTAGGAATGACTGCCTTGATAATCTGCCCTCCACCCGGACCGTCACGCCGCGCCTTGTTGAAGCTGTTGTTGTATGAAGGTGAGTGTGATATTTTTCCTAACACGCTCGCGCGCACACACACACACACACACACACACACACACACACACACACACACACACACACACACACACACACACACACACACACACACACACACACACCAGAGGACCGGAGTTCGATTCCCCGGCCGGGTGGAGATATTTAGGTGTGTCTCCTTTCACGTGTAGCCCCTGTTCACCTAGCAGTGAGTAGGTACGGGATGTAAATCGAGGAGTTGTGACCTTGTTGTCCCGGTGTGTGGTGTGTACCTGGTCTCAGGCCTATCCGAAGATCGGAAATAATGAGCTCTGAGCTCGTTCCGTAGGGTAACGTCTGGCTGTCTCGTCAGAGACTGCAGCAGATCAAACAGTGAAACACACACACACACACACACACACACACACACACACACACACACACACACACACGTGCGTACGTACGT
>NC_059298.1:11786080-11798580 GCF_017591435.1 Portunus trituberculatus
AAAGTGAGTGATGCAATATTTGGACGGAAGTGAAGTCAATAATATTAGACTAATTTATTCATTGGTGTTCCTGAATATTTTCCGCGGCTCTCTCTAGCTCTGTCGAATAAATTTCCTTCCCCCTCGATGCGCTACTGCCGTCTTTTCCTCCACTACACATTTCGCCTGGCTGGGACCCTCTCGACTTTCTCTCCTCGCTTAGGCCAAAAGTCCACCGCCACTAAGCCCTCACCCCCCTCGACGCGACCCACATATTATATTAAACTCCCGCGCTGTCCCCTCCCTCCGGTAACCACATTAGTTGGCCACCGCCCTCACTCGACCCTCTGGATGAAAAAGCTCTCTCTCCCACACCTTCCCAAACAACATCTTCTGCCTGCTTTTCCCTCCTCCCCCTCTCTCCCTCCTCTACCTCCTTTCATACCTGCCAGCGCTTAGTTTCTCCCGGGGATTGTCGTTCGTGGCTGTCTTGTGCTTCTCTCTTTCGCTGTAATGTGGATGATTGTCGCCTACTCTTTCCTCTGGTTGTGACACAGCTTCCCGGCAGGTTATTTCCTCGTGTTGCGCCGGAATATGTGGCAAAATTTCGTCGGTTTTGTGTTCAGTGGTGCAGTGTCGTGTTTCCGTCATGTTCACACACGTTTGTTTATTTCATGGGATAAAAAGAAATTTGATCATCATTGCAACAAACCTTTTTTTTCTCTCTTAATTTAATTTCGATGACTTTTATTCATGCCATTTTTGTATTATTTCTCTTTGTCATTTTGTATTGTATTCCTATGCTTGTTTTTTTTTTCATCCTCAGTTCCTTGCTATTATTATTTGCGTGTGTGTGTGTGTGTGTGTGTGTGTGTGTGTGTGTGTGTGTGTGTGTGTGTGTGTGTGTGTGTGTGTGAGAGAGAGAGAGAGAGAGAGAGAGAGAGAGAGAGAGAGAGAGAGAGAGAGAGTTTCATGGCCATCGTTCCCTTCATTTCACTTTTGACACTGAGTGACATCCTCGACATGATTTACACATTTTCTGTTGGATTTGGCTGTGATTAGCAGTAATTAGGAATTGGGATTCGTCTTTTTTTTTCTTCTTTTGAGTGAATTGAATTTCAAAAGATTTTTCATTCGGATTGGATTTGAGTTGCGTAGTTTTATGTTCGCCCTTTAATATATTTGATTATGCATTTTTCTGTAGGCGAGGATTTGTTGTTGGCTTAGTGTGTTCAAACGATGCGGTGTTTTTTTTTTTTTTTTTGCTCATTTTGTTGTTCCCTATGTAAATAAATTGTGAGTCGGATATTTCCTTTGTAGCGATGCTTACAACAATTGCACTTTTCCTTTCAAAATTGAAACACTCCTTTGTTTTTTAGATTTTTCTTTGAAGTCGACTATTTTTTACATTGATTCTTCTACATTATATTTCTCTATAGTTCCAGCTCTTGATAATCACGTTTGTGTTTACGTAAATCGATCAATCAGTATTTCTTTTTGTCTTTGATGATTCCTAGTTTCGATTCAAGAACGCGTTGCTTCCCTTTACGTGCCGGCGTGTTGGGAGCAGCGCCGCTCTTCCTCTCAGTTTACAGAGAACACGTTTCACAGACTCTTTTCGAGGAACCTTGAGCGTAATTTTCCAGGAAATAAATACGAGCCTCCTTGCGAAGCTTCCAAATCTTTTTCCATTTAGGTACAGTTTGCGAGATGGAAAAGAGATGATGCGTTCGTGGAGAGGAAAATGTTAAGGGCTTATAGACGATCAGGTTGCGTGAAAGCAGCCAAGCGTGGATTCTCTTCCCCTTCCGTATTTCCCCTCTCTTCTTCCTTCCGCCCTTCCTCCCTTCCACTCTTCCTCCTCTATCATGCACCCATCGCTTTCCCTTCCCCTTCCTCTATGCCTGCTCTTCCTTCCCTCCCTCTCCTCCACATTGGTCTCCTCCCGTCCCTGCTCACGCTCCAGGTCGCTGTCATGCATCCAAACATGTCTCTGTGAGAATGAGTTGGAGTGGCCTTGATTGTGGCGCCTCTGTGTTTCAAATGGCTGTGGTAGCGCTGTGTGGCGGGTGGGTGTTGTGTCCCTGTGTGGTGGTCTCTTGTGGGATCCTGACCTCACAGCAGGAAGGAGGAACCTAAAGATTAATGCGGGTCCTTTAGAGGATGCGTGTTCGAGTCTTCCTCTCAAGGAGACTAAATTAATTAGGTGATAAATTAATTAGCATGAGATGGTTCTGCCTTAATCTTCGGTTGAGTAATTCTGCAGGTAAATTAATGTGGAAGAATCCATTAAAGCGAAGGGAAGCGCAGCACTGTCTGGATTTCTCAGGATCTGGGAGTGAGCAGCTCGTTGTGAAACTCCCTTGTTAGGAAATAAAAAATAACCTTTCCTCCAAAGACTCGTGTGTATATGTCATCGTGTGAGTGCTCCCAGCTTGAAGGATGGCCGGTGTGGGGCAGGCCTTGGGTGAGTGTGGGGTGCGTCACTCAGGCAGACTGGTGCCGCTCACCCCTCCTCTTGGACGAAAATGTCAAAACACGCTTCTCATTTTCCATTGATAATTTTTCATAAAAGGAGGAATTCTTCGAGTGGTGCTCCTTTTAAAGAAAAGAGAGTTGGTATCTTATTTTACGAGCGATTATCGTGTGGGTGATATTTGTTTTAAACCGAGGCAAAACAAGATTATTAAGATAATTTAGATGGCGTACTCGCGAGGCATATGATATGAAGCCATGACCTTGATGACTCTGGCCTGAATGGTGGGCTTAGACCAAGTGTTTACTTGGTATTCAGAGCTACTTCCTATGTTGCTTCTGCTAGTTTTACGTGATAGTGGAACAGTAATGAGATGTTATTACTGTAATAAAATATTAACTCATCTTAGACTACTTGAACTAATTTGCAACGGGACAGTTAGAAACAATATTTGAATTATTTCCTACGTTCATCAATACTTGTCGCGCACGTTGCTACTAACTAACATCCCTGTCCCAAGGCAACCCTCGCCGTGTATTCCTACCAAAGGTTTATCTTTTTATTTTCTTCAACACATAACGAATAGTATCACCATTGCTAAGATGTGTTATTATATTAATTATTATTGGTTTGCTGTATGTGAGGCGGAAGGAAGGGAAAGATACATTATCATAACAGGGAAGCCTTGATAAGTGAAGAGAAAATTAACGGTCAGAGATGAAAAAACTGACTGGTAAGTGTAGACGGAAGGTAATTTTTTTAAGGTGGCTGAGCGAGAGAGAAAGAATGTATAGCAGTGGGAGAAGAGAGAGGTCGTTGAAATACAGGATGAGCTGCAATGATAAAGGAAGGATTGTAGGAAAGAAAATTTCATCGTAGGAGATAAAGATGTGGTGTGTGCATGGAAGAATATTATTGAATACTAGGAAGAGAGAGAGAGAGAGAGAGAGAGAGAGAGAGAGAGAGAGAGAGAGAGAAAATAAATCTGTGGAAGACAACCCAATCCAGCGAGAAAGGAAAAGGGGCTGAACCATCACTTCTTCGCCTGAATGACTTTTGATCGAAGATGATTTCATTTCGCTGAGGGATTCCTATTCGAGTCCCTGTAGGTTGCTATGGCTCCCGACTACCCGTCCCGTCAAGGCTGGAGTGCTGACCCTAAGGCCATTCTGACACAACACAGGAGGTTGACATGATCGGAAATAGTTTATAGGATGTTCGGTCTACAGTTCACCTTTCTCCTCCCTGGCTTATCTCTTGTGGACTCAAAATGTATGTAGGTAAACTTTTTGTGTAACTCTTTTGACCCTGCTCGAGGACTGGCATCTCAGTGGATCTTTTTATTTATTTATTTTTTTTCGTTTTTCTTGCCCTTGGCTAGTTTCTTCGTCTTACATAAAAAAAAAAAAAAAAATATATATATATATATATATATATATATATATATATATATATATATATATATATATATATATATATATATATACTGCCTATGTTGTCAGGTAGTTTACGTCAAAACACTCATGAATACGATAAATAAATAAGGAAATAATGTCCTCCCAGCCATCTAATCATACCCCATCTTGAGTTATATCTAATCATACCCCGTTTCCTAAGAAGTAGATTGGCTGGGAGTAATGTGAAAACAACACTTTATTGTCCTCAAAGTTGTCTAGCATGGCTTTATTGTCAGTACTGAATTCCATTCTTATATTGAACCCCGGCAATCTGAGTCACATTTCTGGAAGGAATAACCAAATGACTATTACCTGAAGGAACAGCAAGAGGAGAGAGAGAGAGAGAGAGAGAGAGAGAGAGAGAGAGAGAGAGAGAGAGATAGGACAGGTGACTCTTTCCGACTTCATCATTTTGTTGTTTTTCCTTTTTTTCCACTTCCAGAGCTTATTGTTCCTTATCCCAACACCTCATTTGCCGTTCTGATGCTCATTTATAATCAGCCCTTTCTTCTCAGTTATCAAAATAATTCCTCAGCGTAACCACCACCACTAAAGCCACAAACATTACACCATCCTTGTTACACCAAACCCTTCCCATCATCACCACCACCACCACCACCACCACCACCACCACCACCACCACCACCACCACCACCACCACCACCACCACCACCACCACCAGTAGCCTACAATTCAGCAGCGGGTCGCAATGGGCAATTAGTAATGACGAAGGGCGGCAGTGATCTAATTTAGTCGAGGAGAGAGAGAGAGTGGTCAGGGGGGAGGAAGGAACGAAGGGAGGGAGGAAACCAAAAGAAATGGAAAATCCGCAGAAAAACTGAATCCTGTTGGAGGGAAAAGCGTGACTGTCGAATGACATAAAGGTAGAGAGATACAGGCCCTGTCTTGTAGCAAAGGTAGTACGTCAGGTGTTTTGCAGGAAGGTTCTATTGGGATGAAATGTCAAAAGTCACTTCAGTTTCTGGTGTACGCAAAGTTAAGATTGTTTTAAAGTGTTTTTACTCATACGGAGGAAAGAGAATAAGGATAACAGGAGATAGAAATTGTAAAAGACGACGTTCGAACTTAATTACATTTTTTTTAATAGAGAAAGAAAGAACGTTATACAACAAACACACACACACACACACACACACACACACACACACACACACACACACACACACACACACACACACACACACACACACACACACACACACACACACACACACACACACACACACACACACACACACACACACAGAGAGAGAGAGAGAGAGAGAGAGATTTCCTGAAAATGTTAAAATTATACTATCTAAAAGTCTTTCAGTTTCCAAAGAAGTAGATAGAACTATTTTGAACTTGCAATGCTTATAATTAGATGAAATTTAATGTTTTAAACTCATAGGAATTGATGAAGGGAGGACGATTTAATATTTCCACGTCAGAACTCGCAAATCTCGTAGTACCTGTGGCCTTCAAAGACTCAGAATATTTCACTTTACTTTTGAGCTTCACTTCTGCTTTCATCTTTTTTTTTTTTTCTTTTAGCTTTACAGGTCAAAGGGATTGGAGTTCGGCATTGACCTCTGTATATAGACCTCGGTGGAAATAACAGCGTGGGAGTGACAGTGTAGAACATGGTGGTGTCAGAAAGAGAAAATGGTGCGTGGTTGGGCTAAGTGTGAGTTGTATCAGTGACGTGTAGTTGTGTGTGTGTGTGTGTGTGTGTGTGTGTGTGTGTGTGTGTGTGTGTGTGTGTGTGTGTGTGTGAAGTTGTAGTTGTAGTTTCTCTCTCTCTCTCTCTCTCTCTCTCTCTCTCTCTCTCTCTCTCTCTCTCTCTCTCTCTCTCTCTCTCTCTCTCTCTCTCTCTCTCTCTCTCTCTCTCTTTTTTTTTTTTTTTTTTTTATTTAAACATAATTTATACAGAAGAACATGTACCCAAAGGCGCACTGTCGTGTGCTACCTATTCTAAGGGTACTACAATCTATTTCTCTACAATATTTACAAGACTTAAAAATAGATAATATACAAGATGGTCAGCATGTAAATGGAGCACTGTTCTTTTCACTTCACTAGCACTATTCACGCACTGCACTACACTGAGTGTCACGTCACAAAGAGTGTCAGAGGAGTTGGCAGTGTCTGTCTCCACTTATGTGCCATCAGTTTGACACTGTGTGTGTTCATCTCCTGGACGTGAGGCACCGCGGCCGTGAACAAGTTCCACATCCTGGAGACGCGTCCTGCGAAGGTGCGTTGATGCTGACACCCGTGGGATCGCGGCACCTCTACGGCGTCACCACCATTGAGCACCGTTCTCGTGCTCCGTGCGGTGACTCTCAGAGGATGACGCAGCCCTGCCAGATGTGGCACTCTTTGCACCTGTGCCTTATGGAACACTACGATTGCCGCCACATCTCTGCGGTGTTCCAGTGAATCAAGGGGACGCTCAGGCTCTGGGTGAGGTGGTATTGCAGCATCTACTAGCCGTATGGCGCGGCGTTGGATGCTGTCCAGTCTCCTTCTGTGTGTGGCGGCACAGGACATCCAGGAGAGAGCTGCGTACTCAAGGTGGGGCCGCACCTGTGCCTTGTACAGCAGCAGTCTCCCTTCCTGTCGAGGAAACTGGCGATCCTTCTGAGAGCGGAGATCCTGTGAGAGGCTTTCTTGGCAATGGATTTGACATGGCTGTCAAACCTCAGCCCTCGATCCACCTCCACTCCAAGTATCTTGACGTCATCTTGGAGTGGAGAGCAGCAGCGCCAAAAGACAACTTTCCTGCCATTGCTGCCATGGCGGCTGGGGACCGAGAGACAACCATTGCCTGTGTCTTCTCCGGCGCGAATGTCACTTGCCAGCGAGCACCCCACTCCTCTATCACTCGTAGCTGCTGATTGATGGCCTCAGCAGCCCGCCCACTGTCCTGGCGTGGATAGGTATAGGAGAGGGTGCAGTCATCAGCATAGGCCTTGACTCCTGGCAGTAGCTGGAGAAGATCATCCACGTAGATATTCCACAGGAGTGGGCCAAGAATTGAACCCTGTGGCACTGATGCCTCCACAGGCAGGGACTCTCTCTCTCTCTCTCTCTCTCTCTCTCCTAGGGTATCGTCTGGGTTAGTCATATCCTTCCATTCTGAGCCAAAGCCGGGAGCAGTGTCATCTTATTAAGCCATGGGGAAACTCTACATGTTTTGTCTCCTTAGAGGATTACACTTCACCCGCCTCTCTCTCTCTCTCTCTCTCTCGGGCTGCCACCCACCTGTTCTTTTTATTCCTTATCTCGTCGCCTTTTTTTATTTTCCTATTTCTAGAGTGTTTTATTTGTTTTTGTTTTTTTTAGCTAACTTATATTCTGTTTACGTAAAGGTGGTGTTTTATAGATTATATACCAAATGCGATGAACTGTAGTCAAGTTACATTATATATTATACTGGTTGTGGATCGGAAAATGTCGTGGATATATTACAAAGATTCATCAGTGCAGCAAGATTTCAGTTGTGCTCCATCGGGATTACTTCTTTCCTCAATTAAGGATTAGTGGATATCCTTGAGCAGAGTAAGTAGCCATTCTTATTATGCTTTGTGAAGTTGTTTAGTATGAAATTTTATGAAAAGCTTTGAGATATTCAGAAAGTTCAGGATTTTATTTTTTTATGTATCTGCCTCGTCTGTTTTCCGAGTGTTTCAGATGTAGCTATGCGCTAACTGTGTCCGCGGCATTTTTCTTTCTTTTGCCAGGAAAGTCTGGTAGTTTCTACACTTTAGTTAATATAACACATTATGAAATAGGAGGTGTTAGCGTATGATGCGCCTCGCCGCGGTATTTAAAATCTACGCTCAGCTTTTAAGCGGGCACTATTCATATAAACCAACCATCTGCTTAGCTATCGATGCTGTGTCTTATATGCTATCTTGATGGACACCACACATCTGGGCTAGCAGTTTAAAAGTAAGAATATCAAGTTTCAAGTAGTGAGGTAGATTTTGTTGAATTTCTCTGGAATTAGATATAAATTTGTTCCAATCGAGTAATGACCTATATAGACGTGAGTTTTAATTAAACACAACCACTCCTGCACTGGAGAAAGTTTGGAGTGTTTGGTTGTGAACATTTTCGTCTTTGATTGACTAGCTCATCGACTGGCTGGTATTCCAACTATATATGAAATCTTGTTGTTTGGACAAGCAATTGTTTAAGTTTTCCAGGTTTCTATCTTATTGTAGTGTGTGATCGTACTTTTACTAAAAAATCTATACTTTTCTGTTTGTGTGACCGTATCAATCTTTTATTAAGTAGATATCACATTTGAATGGCATGAACATAATTCAGTTACCTCAATGTTTCTTTAGAAATGCATAGTTAACTTGACTTTCGAGTGGAAAAGTTTTAATGAGTTGCAGTAAGTTTTCTTTCAGCCGAGCTTTTTATTCATTGAAACTGCAATTATTCATTGAAGTTTCTTCCAATGTTATGGATAATTTACGCCATCTGGTTACTTATTTATCTCGTTATTTTACATTCACCTATTAAATATCTCCCCAACCGCGGGCAGGGGACGAGACGACGATTTATTACTTAACTGCTGGTGTGAGATGAGGGGAGAGGGAAAGGGAGGGAGGGCGAGCAGCGGCCGTCACGGGGGGTACAGGTGAAAGAAGGGCCGCTAGGGGATGATGTAGGATGTAGGGGAACATGGGAGTGGCAGAGGTGGTGTATGGGATGGTGGGGACGCCATTGTTTTCGTGTAGCGGGGACGTGAGAAGGTTGAAGTCTGTAATGCGACGGCCATAAACCTGTCTGTAAATATTAAAACTGCCGTCTTTTTTTCATTTGTGTTCTTAATTCATTTTGTTCATTGTAATGTAACCATGGTCACACACACACACACACACACACACACACACACACGTTAATGTTTCGAGAGAGGTGACCCAGTACAGGACGGACACTGCTTCCCTCCCTCGACCGCCCATGTTCACACGCCCATCCTCCTCCTCGTCTCGCCACCATACGTAGATTATTGTCCGCCAGACCGACCTGTGTTCCGCCCCACGGTTAACACACGCCCCGCCGCGCGCCCTCACCCTCATCGGCAACATGTCAGAGTTCTGTCCTCACCATGATGTCTTTGGAATATCATGTCCGAATTTTTTTGTGTCTTTATATATTTTTCTTTATATATTTTTCACACCATTCAAACTCTGTCGAACATACTCATACATATATTTTTTGAATGGTTTGTGTGTGTGTGTGTGTGTGTGTGTGTGTGTGTGTGTGTGTGTGTGTGTAATTCACTGTTTGATCTGCTGCAGTCTCTGACGAGACAGCCAGACGTTACCCTACGGAACGAGCTCAGAGCTCATTATTTCCGATCTTGGGATAGGTCTGAGACCAGGCACACACCACACACCGGGACAACAAGATCACAACTCCTCGATTTACATCCCGTACCTACTCGCTGCTAGGTGAACAGGGGCTACACGTGAAAGGAGACACCCAAATATCTCCACCCGGCTGGGGAATCGAACCCCGGTCATCTGGCTTGTGAAGCCAGCGCTCTAACCACTGAGCTACCGGGCCGTGTGTGTGTGTGTGTGTGTGTGTGTGTGTGTGTGTGTGTGTGTGTGTGTGTGTGTGTGTAAGTTCGTCGCTCTATTTGTGGTATTCTGAGGCAAGCTTCTATTACGTACTCCACTTTGTAATATCAGGTTTGCTTTACTTATTTAATCTCAGAGATATATCTGCTCACCCTTGTTTATCTGTCCTTTTGCCAGTCTGTCTGTCTCTCTGTATGCATGTATGCTTACTTATCTGGCTGCCTATTTACCACTATCAAAAATTATAAGCGATTTTTCCTTTAAATTTATGTGATAGTTAGATTTTGCTCTTTACAAGATATTTAATGGAATTCTCTTCACATGACGTTCTCTACATAGCCTAGATAATATTGATGTCTAACCTCTTCACGGGTTAATCTCCGTGGCGTCTCATACACAAGAATCAAAACCCAACAACACACAAGGAACTCTACACCCAAGTAGCAGCCAAGTAACAATAGTGAACACATGAGCAACCCAGAGTCCCTTAAACACCAAAACCATAACAACAAACAACATGAATCTCTCACATCGCCGGCCACTCACTTGCTTTTCATCCTCAGGAGACTCGTGCAGCTCCTCGTGTGGCCAGGGCGGAAAACGTAATTAATTTCTCTGTAATTATATCGTAACACTAACCCTTCCTCTACTTCATCCTTCCCTTCCCCTCTTGCATCCTTTACTTTCCCTTCCTCGCCGCCAAGAGCTGAACACAACACGCCACTCGGGAAAATTGAACTCACCCTCTCATCAAATCCTAATCCGGTGGAGCTGACCTCTTCTACGTACTGTACATGGAGCGCTTAGGTTATCAATGTTAAAGGGGGTCTCAGTCTCTCTCCACTATCCATACACCTCCCTTCTGCTCCTCTTCGGTGCTGCAGCCAACGCGATTCTCGAGAGGGTCTGGCAGTGACGGCGTTGAATGGCCGTCGGAGGCTGAAGGGGAAGGAAACGAAGTAACGGGAGAGGTACGAGTAAAGAAAATATATGTTGAAGAGAGTGAAGAGAAATGATAAAGGAATTGGGACTTGAGAGAGAGAGAGAGAGAGAGAGAGAGAGAGAGAGAGAGAGAGAGAGAGAGAGTGTACTATCTTTATCGAGAACAGAAAAGTACCAGCCTGCTTTTCTCGTTCGTATGTGGCGTGGAAAGCAATAAACTCGATGCACTGCCAGTTTTTTAGGAGGAAAGCGCCGCGAAAAGGAGGACGAGGGAAAGGGATGATGCTTACGATAAAGGAGGAGAAGGAAGAATGAAAAAAAGAAGCAACAAAAAATAAACAGTGGAGAGAGAGAGAGAGAGAGAGAGAGAGAGAGAGAGAGAGAGAGAGAGAGAGAGAGACGTCGTTTTATATAAGATCGCCATAGACAAAAGTGGTAAGGTAGCAAAAGTGGCAGTGTTGGTGGCGGTGGTGGTGGTGGTGGTGGTGCAGTTGGCAGGCAGTGACTGTAGTGGCTGGGAGTGACAGGTAGTGAGGTCGGCGTGCAGTTAATGGTAGTGGTGGTTGAATAATTGTGGTGGTTGCTTATTGTGGCAGTGGTGGTGGTGGTGGTGGTGATAAGAAGGAAATCTTAGTGAAGAAAATATCATCACAGTTTATCTTCGTAATTCCTCTTTTTTTTCTTTATCTTGTTTGTTTTGCTTCACTTGTTTTTCTTTTTTACTGTAATTGTTTGTTTGCTTATTTCTTTTTATTCGGCGCGTATTTTAGCGGCGTTTGTTATGCGTCATTGTTCTCCCGCACTGCTGTAATTAACGCAGTCCTTCACTCTGATAAACGCTTGCACACACACACACACACACACACACACACACACACACACACACACACACACACACACACACACACACACACACACACACACACACACACACACACACACACACACACACACACACACACATCAGAGACAGAAGAGAGAAAAGACAGAGAGAGAGATATAAACCCCTAAAAGAGGCATTATATCATAACACAAATGAAAAACATAAAAAAGACCCATTAAATTACAGAGAGAGAGAGAGAGAGAGAGAGAGAGAGAGAGAACAAAACAACCAACTAACCAACCAACCAACCAACCTGCCAGCCAGCCAGACAGACAGACAGACGGACACCAGTTTTCCATCACCCCTTACCAAACCAGCTTTCCTCATCCTCATCCCAGACCAACACACTGTGAACTGATAACAACACCTGCTCCAAATGATCCCAGGTAATAACGCTGGAAGGGGAGGAAGACGGAGCGTGGCGGGAGGGCAAAGGAGGCCGGAGAAAAGGGGCAGGAAAAGAGGGCCATTGGGGGGAATCATAAATGAGAGGAAAGGGCAGGAAAAGATCGAATACTCTCGTGTGTGGATTTGGGGGAATGAGGGGATGATGAGTGGGATCTGGAAGGGGAGAGGAGTCTACAGGGATAAGGTTCGTCCAGTGAGGCTCGGTGTTATGGTCCCTGTGAGAGCTGTAAGGAAGGGAGGGTGGAAAGGGAAGGTTGTAAGGACCGGGGAGGGTGGAATACTGAAGGACGGTAGAAGGGAGAGGGAGAGGGAGGAAGGGAGGGTGACGTGGAAAGGTGTACTTGTGGGTTATATAAAAGATCATAAATATCTTAGTGTTTGTTGCGTTAGAGAGAGAGAGAGAGAGAGAGAGAGAGAGAGAGAGAGTGAGTTGCGGTATAACAGTAATTTAAATACCGGATGCACTTCAGCGAATCCTCGGAAATTGAATTCGCCTCGTAATGCTCCGTGACAAACAGAACAGAGGAGCAGCCGCCGCACCGTGCTTCCGCCACGCAGGTGAGCCCAGTTGACGCCCGCCTCCCATCACTCACTCTGCCTCAAGCCTCGCATTCTGAAATCCTTTGCTCTCTCCATGAAAGTCTTCAAAGGCCACAGAGCTGGGTTCTCAAGATTGTTTCTCCGGGCAGTAATGCAGAATGTTGTTAATCTGTTAAGAAAACAAAAAAATATACTTTAAAAAAAATCAT
>NC_059298.1:11801080-11811080 GCF_017591435.1 Portunus trituberculatus
TACATTTTCTATGGGTTTACAATCGCTTTCATTAGAGGATTATTCTGAAAGTTGTGATTCTGAAACATCAACCGCTCTCTCCATCTCGTCTCATCCTACAGGAAGACTTTAGCTTCAAAACACGCCATGTATTGTTAAGCTCTTTATATCTATTACTGATTAATATTTTATGAGGATAAAGGGTTAGCAAAAATAATGATAAGAGAAGAGTAAAGAATTTTGACTCGAATGTAGCCCCGTGGTTGGAGAGTTAGGGAGTGTCATAAAGCAGGTGGAAATGTTAGCCTGTACTTGAATTCAGATTTGCTGTTTTGGGAACTGCATCGATTGATACTTATTTCCACTTCCTTCTTAACCACTTTAATAATGAGACGCATTTTTATTTTGAATTTTGGATGTGATTAGACGATTTTGTTTACATTAGGAAGGGTCTTTGGAGGTTAGAAGATTAATGACCAGAGTCTTCACTATTTTGATCGCCAAATAAGTTACTGAAGCTGTATAATATACCACATAGAAAGCAGAATAAATAGAACAGCGTGTCACGGTACTGAAGAGGTACACACACACACACACACACACACACACACACACACACACACACACACACACACACACACACACACACACACACACACACACACACACACACACACACACACACACACACACACACACACACACACAACACTACATCACGCCACTCACACGATGCTCCTGGCCACCTATTTTTTCTTGTTTTGTCTTTAGAGCACGCCACGCCATACTCCACTGCATGCCGCACACCACACGCCTCACCTCATCACACGCGCACACTTGAGGCCTACAAATCGCCAGTGGTGAAAAGTAAAGAGCTGCTTGGGGAAACATTGCCGCGGAAGGGGAAGGAAGAGCGGCGGCGGAAAGTGTGTCATTTCCGCTGAGCCTCGTATAAGCAGGGGAGGCGAGGGAGGAGGACAGTGTAGGAAGCGGCGTCGTAAAGAGCAGGAAACAGTCGCATCTTACACCCCAGTCATGCAACCTCCATGACGACGCCCTTCCCTTACCCCGCCACTCTCCCTCTCCTCACTGAAAATCATCCACAGAGATCAGGATGCTGCGGGAAATGCTCGTTTTCGTGACTGGTGGGCTCGGGACGGTACACCCTTGCTCACCACCACAGCACCGCATCACAGCCACACCACCACAGTAACTCCCCTTCCTAAGTAATAAAAGTAAATTGGTCCTGTGGCTTACTACTTCAATTTAAATCTTCCACACCTCACTTGGTATGGCCGCTCGCCCTTTAGCGTTGCCGTAGTGAAGGGAGTACACCCATTGTAAGCCACGTACGTAACCACAACGGCCTCAGCGATCGCCCGTCTGACGTTCGCCTCTTCCAGAAAGAGTATATTGGCCGTGCCTTGAATTATTAACTACTTGTAGGACACATGTGCGATACTTACCGAGGCAATATAAGTATAGTGTGTCCTCTTATGCTCTCCCCTTCCTCCTCCTCCTCCTCCCCTCCCGCACGACTTTTCTTTTCCTTTCCCTTATTTTTCTTTCTCCTCTCTTTTCACCTTTTTCTTGTTTTTTCTCCTTTTTGTTATCATTCTTCTCTTCCTGTTCTTTCTTTTTTTATCCTCTTCTTCTTTTGCGTCTTATTCTTCCTCTTCCTTTTTTACGTTTCTTCCTCCTCCTCCTCCTCCTCCTCCTCCTCCTCCTCCTCCTCCTCTATTCGTGTAGTCTGGTGTTCTCAGTCCTGGGTTCTTAAGGGAGAATTACTGGATGAGAAGGACAGCGGGACACAATTTTGGTGGTGATAATGGAGGGAGTACAAACAATCGCAAGAGGAAACTGAGGGTTAGGGTTGGACATGCTTAGTGAGAGAGTGGGAAGCTTGTGAGTGATGGAGCAATAGTAAAGTGTAGATGGCGCTGGTTGTGCGTGGGAGAGAGAGTCAGTGCAGTGAGGAGAGACTGTGTGATTGACAGACGTGTGTTGTTGTTGTTGTGGGTGTGTGTGTGTGTGTGTGTGTGTGTGTGTGTGTGTGTGTGTGTGTGTGTGTGTAGAATGAGAGAGAGAGAGAGAGAGAGAGAGAGAGATTCAGTTAGAGAGATTAACAAGGTTAGAAATACGAAAATATAATTCTTAAAAACACACAGAGAGAGAGAGAGAGAGAGAGAGAGAGAGAGAGAGAGAGAGAGAGAGAGAGATCAGATTCAGATAGTTTATTGACCACATGGTTAAAAATACAAAAGTATAACTCTTAAAACACAGAGAGAGAGAGAGAGAGAGAGAGAGAGAGAGAGAGAGAGAAAAGAAAGAAATCGAAATACAGTGCAGTATGTTGAGAAGTGTTCAATGACGTCAGAGAAATACTGCCAGTGACAGCTGCGCGGCTCCTGGGAGATGAAAGCAATACATTACTCAGGTGAAATAAAAGTTACTGACGAAGAGGAAGCAAAACGGCTTTGGAATGAGGCCATGTAGGTGCTCGAGATGACGAAGAATAACGCAGGCAACCCACTATGACTATTTTTACTAACTGATAGACTGCAAATCTACCAAAAGAATAAAGAACAAAGAACATAGTTAAAAAATGGACTCATGTATCTCTTAGCTTGTCTCTTTAATAGATGTAATAGGCGAATATGATGCAGGATTGAAATTAACGTGGATTTATCATACGATTCATTACCTATGGGTGTAAAACGCGTTACATATGACACCAGAGGGAATAGCCAGCAGCAACAGAGGCATTAATCACTCTTTATTGGCGCCCACTCGTCCCTCCTTCCCCCTTTCAATATCTCTTTCCTCCCTTCCCCTTTCCCTCTCTCGTCTATCCCTCCCCCACCCCTCTTTCGTCTCTTTTAGGACATCGCTCTGTTTATCTCGCCGTTCTGCCCATTCGTCCTCGCGTCTCGCCGCCTCCACCCTCCGAACACACATGCAAGAGGAAGAGGAACAGTTCTCAGAGTTAATTTGCGATGAAATATTGCACTTGGTAAAAATATATCTTGAAGAGACTGGGCCATAAATCTGTGCTGAGTAGAGAGAGAGAGAGAGAGAGAGAGAGAGAGAGAGAGAGAGAGAGAGAGAGAGAGATTACCTGTTCAGCCGGAAGTAGTGATAATTAAACTGTGACATGAATAGACGCCGTTATAGTTGAGGTGATACAGAGGGCGTTACTTCCTCTCTGGACAGTGATGGATATATGTATGTATGTATGTACTTAACTCTCTCTCTCTCTCTCTCTCTCTCTCTCTCTCTCTCTCTCTCTCTCTCTCTCTCTCTCTCTCTCTCTCTCTCATGTATCTATCTATCTATCTCTCCCAGTAAAACAATCAGACAAAACAGCCACTGTACAAACACACACACACACACACACACACACACACACACACACACACACACACACACACACACACACACACACACACACACACACACACACACACACACACACACACACACACACACACACACACATTCACACAGACGTAAGAACCATCCCTCCCCATCCCATAAAAACCAACACAAGCAAACAAGTAAAAACAAGCACTGCATGTACGAACACACACACACACACACACACACACACACACACACACACACACACACACACACACACACACACACACACACACACACACACACACACACACACACACACACACACACACACACACTTCTTATACTTTTACTATATCTCGTTAAAATATAAATTAAAACAAAAAAAAACGAAAAATAAATAATACAGTAAATGCTACAATTAACTACACCACCCAGAAAAAAAAAATGTTAAGTGTATTCAGACTCGAGAGAGATCATGTAATATTGACACGACAGCCGAGAATTTACGGACAATATTTCTCTCAAGTGCCAGGAGATTAAAGGAGCAAAGCATTAGACCCTGCGTGACGGGAGACCTTAAGGAATGGTAAAGCAGCTTGTCCTACCTTGGTGCAGTAGTGTCCCGCGAGACAGACTGTGACGCTGCACTTTGGTTTCCGCTGCAGTATGGGAGGTTGAGGTGTGCCGCGGCTATATAGGGAGGGTTACCTGAGTGTCACGTGGTAGGGGGAAGTTGAAGGGTGAATGAGTGAGGGAGAGACAGCAACTATATAGAGGTACACGCAATCATTTACCGAGGTACGAGAGAAAATGAATTGGATTGGCGTAACGGTGGACTGCTGTAATTGGAGAAAGCGTTGCGGGGATATAGAAAAAAAAAAAAATAAAAATAGAGAAAGAGAATCGTCAGACAAACATGGTATATATCACAGTTGAGTGTTTATATTTTATGTGGCGTGAATCTTGACAACTAAACCACACACACACACACACACACACACACACACACACACACACACACACACACACACACACACACACACACACACACACACACACACACACACACACACACACACACACACACACACAAGTAAATTAGCAGTCCCGCTGAATTTGAAAGTAAAATTTACTGAGAGGAAAACTATGTTGTTACTTTAAGAAAGAGAGAGAGAGAGAGAGAGAGAGAGAGAGAGAGAGAGAGAGAGAGTCAGTCAGTCAGTCAGTCAGTCAGTCAGTCAGTCAGTACGACCTCTACCAATGTAACTGATCTTTGTAGTCTATTTGGTTAAGGGACGATACAGCGCACATAATTTCGCCTGCAGGAGATAACTCAGGAGGGTTTTATAGCGATGATGGCGTTGACGGCGCGGCATTCTTTGGTACGACGATGTGATATTCACGTTGAAAAAGAAAAAAAAGATATGTATATCAGTCTCTCCTTATGTGAAT
Source organism: Portunus trituberculatus (assembly GCF_017591435.1). Classification (NCBI taxonomy): domain Eukaryota; kingdom Metazoa; phylum Arthropoda; class Malacostraca; order Decapoda; family Portunidae; genus Portunus; species Portunus trituberculatus. Next base: position 11,805,875 of record NC_059298.1, read on the forward strand.
ATTGTACGAATGTGCATTGCCTTGAAAATTGGAGTGATCTAGTACATATTTCAGTCTGACACTGCCGTTTGAAATATGCACAACTAGAAAGGCGATAAAATATTTTACTCTCTCTGTATATTATAATAAAAAACATCGTGTGTATTTGAGAGAGAGAGAGAGAGAGAGAGAGAGAGAGAGAGAGAGAGAGAGAGAGAGAGAGAGATGGGAACACTGGTCAAACATTATACACACATATGCAGACACATACATACGTACATTCGCAGACAGACAGGTAGATATAGACAGGAGTACAAACCAACACGGAACAAGGAAACACTCTACCACCTAACGCCCACAAATCAACCCTCTTGTCAAAACACGCAAGACTACATACATACCACAACCATCTGCAGCACACACACACACACACACACACACACACACACACACACACACACACACACACACACACACACACACACACACACACACACACACACACACACACACACACACAAGATCCTCAAACTTCAACAAACTACGCCACCAACTGCAATAATGTCTCACGCAACACTGACCACAACACCCACGCTGCAACACACACACACACACACACACACACACACACACACACACACACACACACACACACACACACACACACACACACACACACACACACACACACACACACTAAACTTGCAGGAACAAACCATTCAACAGTTAACCACAGCACGGAGGTAGCAACAGAACGCCATACAACACACCCCATTTACAAAGCAACCCTAAAAAAAGAAGATAAAAACCTTGAAAAAAAAAAACCCTCTTCGCTCTCACCACAAGGACCTCACAACAGTACCCGTATATCTAGTTTACGACACTACCACGAGACCACGGGGCTCTCAAAAAACTCCACAAACATCAAAGTGCATGTAGCCTGTCTCTCTGTCTGTCTGGATTCCGTCTGCTAGCAACGGAACACAAGTAACCGCAGAAACGCCCGCCTCCCAACACTCCCCACAACACAGGGCTGGCGATAACCATAACAGCGCGTGGCAGCTGGAGAGGCCCGTGTGTCTAACTTGATGGATGTTGGGAGCCCGCCTGCTTAATTAAGTCGCTACAGCAAGTTGAACAGACCAACCCTGAGGGAGTCTAGGCAGTAGAGAAGCTAGTGAAGGAGGAGGAGGAGAAAGACAAGAAGGAATAGTAGTAGTAGTAGTAGTGGTGGTGGTGATGGTGGTGGTGGTGGTAGTAGCAGTTTTGGTAGTTTTAATAGTAGTAGTAGTAGTAGTGGTGGTGGTGGTGGTGGTGATATAAAAAAAAAGAGATGTTATGTATTTAGGCATTTTAGTCAAGGAAATGGTTCTGAGAGAGAGAGAGAGAGAGAGAGAGAGAGAGAGAGAGAGAGAGAGATAACCTGTGCTTCATTTCACGTTGATTAAAGGGCCAATGATAATATCGTCTCTCTCTCTCTCTCTCTCTCTCTCTCTCTCTCTCTCTCTCTCTCTCTCTCTCTCTCTCTCTCTCTCTCTCTCTCTCTCTCGTTTATACTGACAACGAGTCATAAAGAAAATCTATCTCAAACGAAAGGGATATGTTGCTTTTTTATATAATATTTGACATTTTTATTGTATTTAGTTACTCTTTTGGCAATGCAGGCAGACCATCATCTAATTTTCCTCTTCGTATCAGTCACTTGCTTATGTTCGTGGTGAGTGATGAAGAAAAGTAAACGAAGGGATACATAATAGAGAGAGAGAGAGAGAGAGAGAGAGAGAGAGAGAGAGAGAGATCCCCTTCACCATGTCTTACGTAATACAATAGATGTAATAGAGGCAGATAAGGCATATTGTTAAACCACATCATAATCTCTCTCTCTCTCTCTCTCTCTCTCTCTCTCTCTCTCTCTCTCTCTCTGATGGTAAACATAATACATAAAAAGGAGAATAACGTGTCCTTTAAATGATTAGCTGGGTCAAGAATAACCATTTAACCGGTGATGTAAATGCTGGATAGGTGAGGAAGGTGTTGTTGGGTGGGTGGTGGTTGTGGTGGTGGCGATGTTACTGGTGATAGTGGTAATGATAGCGGCTGGTGGGGGGAGTGCGAAATTATAGTACTATTGATAATGATATTGATGGCAGGGGCGTGATAGGGATGGTCTGGCGATGAGTGAGTGTGATAGATGAATGAAGGGAGGGGGGAAGTGTCAGGAGAGATAAGGGGATGGCATTAGTAGGGGGAGGGGAGGAGAAGAATAATAGTAGGGTGTTGTTTGTGTGGTCCTTCTGGTAAGAGAGAGAGAGAGAGACAGACAGACAGAAACAGCATAGCAGACACAGAGAACCAGAAATGCGGTGACTAACAGATATACGTACAAAGCATGACTTATATGGACCATAGTCTTTGCAGTACGTGGAATATGCTCTGAGGGAGACGTATTAGACCCACACCGGAGAAACAGCAGTTAGGGGAGTAGATTAAGTGGGATACTGAAATTACTACTGCCTGCCACACATTTTCCAGTAATTGACACCTTTAACGCAATGAGAGAAGCAGGTAGTACGAATAATTGCCCTCCTTTCGATATCTTAGGCCAAGTAATTGGTTCGTTAGGTATCGAAGGAACAGTGGTAAGAAAGTGCTGCCCTGCTTCCTTCCTGCCGCTTTCAAAGTAGTATGTATGTAGTACTTGTAAGGCTATTGATTGCTGTTGTAACATAGCTGCGTCACTGGTTCATTTGGGGGGATGTAGTGTGTGTGTGTGTGTGTGTAATTCACTGTTTGGATCTGCTGCAGTCTCTGACGAGACAGCCAGACGTTACCCTACGGAACGAGCTCAGAGCTCATTGTTTCCGATCTTCGGATAGGCCTGAGACCAGGCACACACCAAACACCGGGACAACAAGGTCACAACTCCTCGATTTACATCCCGTACCTACTCACTGCTAGGTGAACAGGGGCTACACGTGAAAGGAGACACACCCAAATATCTCCACCCGGCCGGGGAATCGAACCCCGGTCATCTGGCTTGTGAAGCCAGCGCTCTAACCACTGAGCTACCGGGCCGTGTGTGTGTGTGTGTGTGTGTGTGTGTGTGTGTGTGTGTGTGTGTGTGTGCAAAGAATAAGCTTTGCATTTTTTACTTGGCTAAGCACCTTGAGCTCCTCCATGGAAGTAGCTCTCGGGATGTAAATAAAAAGGAGGTGGTCGCCATGGTGTGTATGTCGGATAGCAGGACCAGCATGTGCAGATGCAGCATTAAGACCCTCTTTGAAACCCTTGAAGCGGCAGTGCTTTTAATGCCGCCTTCCACGCACTTTATGGCTAACACCTACGGTTTCCTTCTCTAGTAAACCAGCAACTGAACAGGCAAAATGTATGCACTTTCCGTTCTCAAAGTGTTATTTTCCTTCGAGGCCTCCGTAACCCTCCCACGCGCATGTGGTGCGTGGAAAACCTTGGCAAACATACACGTCAGGAAAGGTGTAAAAAGTAATTGCCTCATGTGTAGCATCAGTTTGAAAGAACAGCAAGTTGTTTAGCAGGTTTACATGACTGTAGCGTTGGAACATCAGTCTTTCCCTTACAGTTCATGCCTACAAACCACGCCACTATCTCTGTACACAGACATGCCAAGCATGCCGTAGTGAGTAGAAAAGTGACAGAAAATCATTTTAAAACACACATATTGTACATTGCTGATACTAAATAAAAAAAAAAAATTAAGCTTAAAAAATATAATCAGTGACGAAAAGTGAAAGTCGAAAGGAAAGAGAAAGAAAATCCAGAACATCCAGGACAGATATGTATGGGTAGATGGCATACTGAGATGGCTTAGAAAATGAGGAAGTGGTGGCGGGAAAGGAGAGAGAGCTATGATGGACGGGCAGTAACCACTCCTGGCTTTGCTCCCAAAGGACCTTAGGGAGGTGAAGGGAAACTGACTATCGAATGACCCCAGAGTGTTACTCCGCTTACTCGGAGATAGAAACGCAGTTGGGAGGAGGAGAGGATAAAGGGAGAAGAGAGGAAGTGAGGAGGGAAGTAGCGGTGAAAGGAAGACAAGAAAGGGAAGAAGAGTAGAAGAGATAAGAGGAAGGGAGACGAGTTTTGAATAAGTGAGACGTATTAAAGGGGAGATGGTTAATCGTAGGGAATGCATGATAAAGGGAAAAATGTCTGCGAATAGTGTGTGTGTGTGTGTGTGTGTGTGTGTGTGTGTGTGTGTGTGTGTGTGTGTGTGTGTGTGTGTGTGTGTGTGTGTGTGTGTGTGTGTGTGTGTGTGTGTGTGTAATAATAATAATGATACGTAATGATAATAATGGTAATAATAATAATCCTAATAATTATAATGACCACATCACAAGACCACTTACCATGGCTTACCTCCTTTCACTGCTCACATCGTCTTATAGCGCGGGGAAAGAATAGTACATTATGTTTAGTATGTATCACCACTTACACGCACCTCCGGCTGGCTACCTCCGTTCGTGAATAGACTCACCCAGGTTAATCTTGAAGACAAATTGTTCCCTAATACACTTAAAATTTTCGTTCTTGAGTGAATATAAGAGACAACACTATATTTTTGTATTTATTTATGTATTTTATTTTTTTCTTATTTTCTTTTTCCCTAAGGTGATCAATGGGAAATGGCCAAAAATGTGGTTATCTCGAAGACAAACTGTTCCTTCTTAAAATTTTCGTTGAGTTAATATAAAAGGCAACACGATATTTTTACTTATTTTACTATTTTTTTCTTATTTTTCCCTAAGATCATCATTGGAAAAAAGGCTAAAATTATCAAACCAGAATAGCAGTAGGATTTTTTTTTTTTTTTTATATTTCCTTGTTGTTCTTCAAAGTAATGCAAGTAGTGACAGTGCATGTGTTGATAAGTGTTTACGTAAAGTGTGTGTGTAAGACAGTTGCATACATAGCATTACACAGAAACACATGCCACAACAGATCTTGCGGTCCTCACGAGAAGACCTTAACTATAATAAGGACTACTGAGGTGATAGTAGATGAAAAGGACAGAAAGAGAGAGAGAGAGAGAGAGAGAGAGAGAGAGAGAGAGAGAGAGAGAGAGAGAGAGAGAGAGAAAAGTTGACCTAGAGGCAGCAACAAACCGCTCCATTCGTCTCCCCTTGGCTTATTAAGAGGAGGAGGAAGATGGAGGGAGGGAAGGCGGTGTAATGGGCCCCGATCATTGCCT
>NC_059298.1:11813580-11831080 GCF_017591435.1 Portunus trituberculatus
TCCGCACGTAGGTTTGTCTTTATAGCATTTTACCGTTGTTAGTATTGCTGCCCTTCGCTACACCACAGAACATAATCCTATATACAGTGATGTCTGCAAATGGGTTCCCTCAGTAAATGCACTCTTTTCTTTTCTTTCTTTTAATGGTTCAACTTCCAGATCCTTTTTTTCTCCTCTGCTTCAACATGTACAGAGAGAAAGCATAGTGTGTTCAGCTGCCGAAAGAAGAAGAAAAAAAATAAAAAGAGAAGAATCGTATAAGAAAGAAAAGAAAGATAAAAAAAAAACTCTACCATCATACATTTTCTTTCTGTGTTTGTTCTAAGCGGCGAAGAAAGAAATGTTCAGAAAATATGAGTTTGTAATGATGATGATGCTGTGTGTGTGTGTGTGTGTGTGTGTGTGTGTGTGTGTGTGTGTGTGTGTGTGTGTGTGTGTGTGTGTGTGTGTGTGTGTGTGTGTGTGTGTGTGTGTGTGTGTGTGTGTGTCCGATAAACATGAGGAAAAGAAGGAAGATAGACAAACAGGCAAGGAAATAGAGAGAGAGAGAGAGAGAGAGAGAGAGAGAGAGAGAGAGAGATAAAGAGGAATGACAAACAGATGTCGACAGAAACTGAAATCTCCCACATTCTCTCTCTCTCTCTCTCTCTCTCTCTCTCTCTCTCTCTCTCTCTCTCTCTCGCCGTTCCGTCGCCCGTGGATATAATTGCAATGAATCCCGTTTACCTTTTAAAGAGAATGGCGTTTGAAAATAATTATGATGTTTATGTGATGCTGTCATTGGCGCGGATTACCTGACATGGACGCGGCCTCGGAATAAAAAAAAGATAAAATATGACACAAAACTATAGACACTCTCGTTTATGTGTTTATTTATTTGCGTGTTCATTAGTTTAATCAGTGAGTTATTCCATCTGTGGGTATTGTGTCAGCCGGTAGATGGAAGCATTGGGAGACACGACACAGGAGGGAGAGGCAGACCGCCAAACAGACAGAATAGAACAGGATAGGCGTGGTCAGTGTATTGAAGGGTGCAACAGAGAGAGCGGAAAGGTTGTTTTTATATCGGCAATACTGCTTATGGATGGCAGGTGACAGTGATTTACGTACATAGTTAGTACTACTATTGCTGTTGTTGCTGCTGCTGCTGTTGCTGTTGTTATTGTTTTCATGAAGGATTGGATCATATATTGATGGCTGTAGTGATGGTAGTGGTGGTTGTAGTGGCGGTGATATTGTATTGGTGCTAGTGTAAGTAGTAGTAGTGGTGGTGGTGGATAGTAGTAGTTGTAGTAGTAATAATAGTAGTAGTAGTGGTGGTTACAGTGGTATTAAAAATGCTGTTGTTATTGTTTTCATGAAGGATTGGATCATATATTGATGGCTGTAGTGATGGTAGTGGTGGTTGTAGTGGCGGTGATATTGTATTGGTGCTAGTGTAAGTAGTAGTAGTGGTGGTGGTGGATAGTAGTAGTTGTAGTAGTAATAATAGTAGTAGTAGTGGTGGTTACAGTGGTATTAAAAATGGTAACACTTGACAAATATCTAGAATGAAAATTTGCACAAGTTAACAAAAGCGACACTAATTGAAAGCTAGAGAAACCTCAAAGAAACCAGAGGAAAAGAGATTACACTGGCCAGGACATGTTGAGAGAAGAGGAGGAGGACACGGCTGGCAAAAGAATGATGAATATGGAGTTGGAGGGCGAAGGAGGAGCAGAAGGCCAAGATTAGAGTGGAAAGATTGGGTAGGAGGAGATCTGATCAAGAAAGATGGTATAGGAGCCGGTGTTTGATCGGTGGGAGTAGGAACGGCTGACGAGAAGAGCCTACTCCTCATGGAGATTGGAAAAGCTTGCAGACGAGAGAGAGAGAGAGAGAGAGAGAGAGAGAGAAATAACCCGATGTGTTGGTAAGGTTTATACACACACCTTACATGATGCTTTTCACTAAACTTTCCACTGCAACCGGCGGAGTTCCTCTCTGTTGACACATCTCCCACACCAAGACTCACTGCATGCTTTAATTCCTTCCGCCTCCGGTGCGGTGTCATTCCGTCCCGCTGCAGCAGCTCGGATTCTCTCGTAAGTATCCTTGCCTCCGTCTTCAGGTCACCCTAAGCGTGTGAACATTTGCCTACTGACTCTTACAGCATAATTGGCCAGGTAGAGCGTTATTACAAGCAGCCGGAAACGTGCACCGCTCGTCTTATTTTACCAAGCAAGGAGTCAGTGCAATAACAATACATCTCACATAATTACGACGCAGCCACCTCCTGTAATCCAATTCAGAGTAAACTGGGCAATTTATCCGCACGGTAAATCCTTGGAACTTCTGCAACATGCAAATGACCTGCGTTGTTCCATTCCTAGACTTGGGTGTCAGCAAGCGGCAGGGAGGCGGAGGCTGGGCTGGGCTGGGTGCTGGGCGTGGGGTGCGCGGCGGCAGGCAAGATGAGGCTGTGTGCGAGGCAGGTGTTGGGAGGCGTGCACACGAGGGCAGACGTGTGTGTGTGTGTGTGTGTGTGTGTGTGTGTTGTCTTGACAGGAAAGGCGTGGGGATGAAGTGAGGTGTGGTGTGGAATGTGAAGGATGAGACAGAAGGTTTGGGAGTGTATCTGTGAGTGTAAGACAGGCAGTGGATGAGGAAGGCGTCGCTGCATTAATCTTTTTACATTTTAAATTCCACAGTTATGGATTTCATTTCTTTTTTTTTTTTTTTTTTTCTCATTCATTTTACTATTTGTTATTGTTTGTGGTGGTGTTGGCGTTGTCATTATTGTAGTATTGTTGGTTTGTGTCGATTCAAACAGTGTTTCCTTGCCATCCCTTCTTACCGGGTAGAAGACGCATCTGAAAGCCAGTCCTAACCTTTTTCCCCTCCTCTTCTGTCCTTCCTCTCTTCCTCCCTTCTGTGTTGTTCTCAGGGGATACGCTTCGTCGACATTCCGCTCCCTCCTCCTCCTCCTCCTGCTTCTCCTCCTCCTCCTCCTCCTCCTCCTCCTCCTCCTCCTCCTCCTCCTCCTCCTCCTCCTCCTCCTCCTCCTCCCTACCCATCCCCCCCCTCCTCCATCCTCCTCCTCCTCCTCCTCCTCCTCCTCTCTATTTTTCTGTTTTTCTTCCCGGTAACAGTAAAGACACGTTTGAAAAGAAGTGCAAATCGAGTTGTCTGTGAAAAGAATCGAAAGATTGAAATTTTACTTTGGCATTAAAAATAGTGGAATGGCTTCGTATTCGTGTGTAGATTCAAATGTATTCGTATTCCATGAGGCGCGGCACACTCCCCTTCGCGTTTCATGTTCCTTTTTACAATCTTTTTTTTTTTTTCTTCTTTCGGTGGAACAAAGAATTTCGCGTCCCTTCCCCACCGTTTGTCATCTCCGTAATTTGAACTACAAAGTTTAATTACCAAGTTGAGTCGCAGTATGTTATTGATGCTGTTGATAGACTCGTAATACCGTTGCTGGTCGCATGGTGTTTTTTTTTTTTTTTTTTCCCACTTCCTCATATATATTTACAATTTCTACGTATGTACTTGTGTTTCCCCTCTTGCTACTACTACTACTACTACTACTACTACTACACTCGTCAAAGAAAGAGATCATGTTTCCTCTTATAATGGGAAGCTGCTACCTCATCTCGATCTCCCCAAGTGGAAGAGGTACACGCTCTCATCGGGCAACGCTGCGAAGGAGTGCTGGAAGGCGTGTAGGTAACAACGGTGGTGGTGGTGGTGGTGATTACGGTGGTACACATGATTAGGGCAAGTGTAGAGGCTAGTGACATGGAATTAGTAGTATTAGCAGTAGTAGTAGTAGTAGTAGTAGTAGTAGTAGTAGTAGTAGTAGTAGTAGTAGTAGGGGAAAGGTTGGCGGTGAAAGGATTTAGTAAAGCTAGGATGTGTGGGATTAGCGGGTCAGGGGTGAATGCATGTAGCAGTTAATAGTGTAGAGGCTTCAACTTGTTAGAGGAAGAGGAGGAGGGAGGAGGTAGAGGAAGAAGAGGAGGGGGGAGGTGGTTAAGTTGTTGCGAGGAGGAGGGACAGCACTAGTAGAAGAAGGGAAACAGTAATCACGTTATTGGGAGATGAGAAGAAGGAAATACGTAAGAGATAAGGGAGGGAAAGTATATACTTGCGTTATTGTTGGTGAGGTAAGGGGAAGTACTTACGTTATTGAGAGAGGAAGGAAGTACATTATATTTCTGGGAGGAAAGAAAGAGCACGTGTTGAAATTACTAGGGAATGTAAAGAGTAAATAAAAGTTGTTGGTGATGTAAAGGATAGGCAGTGGTGACGTGTTTGGCTCGTGTCGGGAGGTGGGTGGGGGGCAAGAGAGAGGGTGCGGTAACATGTAAGGGGGGCGGCGGTAGTGCTAGGAAGGGAAATGTACGAATTGAAAGGAAGCAACACGAGAGAGAATGATAAGAGGTGATCCGTAACCGACTTATCTCCCCCTCGTGTGTGTGTGTGTGTGTGTGTGTGTGTGTGTGTGTGTGTGTGTGTGTGTGTGTGTGTGTGTGTGTGTGTGTCCACACACACACACACACACACACACACACACACACACACACACACACACACACACACACACACACACATCTACCTTTTACCCCATTTTCAATTTCCTTCGACTATTCGCACCTCGCCGTCTCTCATATTTCACTGTCCCTTTCCTACGCACTTTCAATCTGTTTCCGCGCGCGCGCGGCGCACACACACACACACACACACACACACACACACACACACACACACACACACACACACACACACCTACCTTCGTCCTTCCTCTTCCCTCCCTTTTTCTTATTTAAATCTCAGTTCACTTCGGTTCTCCTCTTACATGTACCTCAGATTCCTCCTCCTCCTCCTCCTCCTCCTCCTCCTCCTCCTCCTCCTCCTCCTCCTCCTCCTCCTCCTTTTCCACGCTCATCCTAGTCTTTCCTTTCCTTCTCTCTTTTTCCCTCCCCCTCCGTCGCCTTGATCCAGTTAGGTTGCCTAAAAGCAGTCGCGTCGTGTTTACCATAGCCGGTGCTTCGTCCTGCAAGGTGGGAGAGGGTGACGGAGAGGAGAGAGAGCTGGTCGAGAAGGGCGTGGTGGCGGTGGTGTTGGTGGTTGGTGCTCCCGGCGATGGTGGTGGTGGTGGTGATGGTGATGGTGGATGCCATGGAAGAATGTTGGTCGGCTTTCTCTGTCCGTCCTCTGTGCGCGAATTATTCAGTCTCGTGTAGGAAGGAAGATGGACAGGCGGGACATTGTGTAATAGGCAGCACACGGGAGAATGTTAATAGACTTCTTTTCCTTCCCCGGCAGCGCGAATTATGGCATAGAGCAGCGGGGATGAATTAGGGACCCAGGCGAGAGCGACGCGTTGTGTAATGTACCAAGCATGAACATTTTTAATCAATTTCACGACTCTCTTAAAAAAAAAAAAAAAAAAAGATATATGCATGATGGACAGATTTTTTTTTAACTCATTTGATGAGTAATATAATAACTAAGCGAATATCAGAATTAAAAAATCTATTTTTATAAGCGGAAGTGCATTACTAGAGAGACAGAGTATTGCAATAAAGATACATTTAGAAAAAGGCTGGCCAATAAGATGAAAATGTTGAGGTTTCTCTGGAACTAGATTGGCCTTCATTTCAGATTTTCAGAACGGTAGATTTTTCCTCTACATTTTTGTGCCATTAACCTCTTTCCTCCACGTGAGAGAGAGAGAGAGAGAGAGAGAGAGAGAGAGAGAGAGAGAGAGAGAGAGTTTTCGCTTCAGTGTAAGTTACATTGGCTGAAATGTACTAACAAATGACTGAAGAGAATGCAATAAAAACTAACAAAGGCAGCGGACGAGCAGCCCTTAACAGTACCAGCATCAAAGACAGACTAAGAGGTTATGGACTGACGGAATAGCTATCAATATAAATGAAGAGTGGAAGAAATGTAGACTGAGATACGCAGAGAATGAAAGAGATGCGAGGAAATACTCAAAGTGATGCTTGTGGCTTTGTGTTGAGTGCAAGCTAAAGAAAGAAGAGGACGCAGCATAGGTGTGTTGGTTAAAATCCACACTTCTCTGCCATTCTCTCCCCTTTATACACACCCATCGGTTCACAGTCTCTTGTATGTTGTCAATTAAACCGCAGTTTTCAATGTTCCTATGTGTCAGGAGGAGCACAGCACACAGCACGATTGTGCGGAATGGAAACAACAACTAAAATAACCATTCATTTCACTTGGCCACAAATACACGAAATAAAAAAGACGCCTCCTTCTAGCACGCTTATAGGCAAAGAATGGCAAACGTTTTGATAAAGTGGCGATGATCATAAAAATACTAGCTGTCTTCATGCTTGAAAATCAAGACAACTTAACGAGAATATTTATTGATTTAGAGTACTCGACAAACAACAGTTTTATAACATGTTTGTAGAAAATATTTATATATGTGTAGAGTCACACATAAACGATAGACATGTAATCACACCTCCATTCCCCTGTCCCTGCCTTCATACATACCTAAATACATACACATATATTCATATTTTTATACTTCCATATATACAAATGATAACAGGACAGGGAATGCATTTGCTATCCAGTTAACATGAAACATATAACAAAAATAACATCTGCATTGACAAACTTTCATACAGTGCGGAAAGAAAAAGAAACAGTACGCATACCAGATTATTATTTTCCCTAACGTTTCCACAACATACCTTATTCATGTAACTTTCCAAAATATTCATGTTTGTACAAACAGATGCGATCGACATAATACACACACACACACACACACACACACACACACACACACACACACACACACACACACACACACACACACACACCGCGTAGTGTACTGGTTAGCACATTCGGTTCACAACCGAGAGGTGTTTGAATCCCAGGAGCGGTAGGCAAATGGGCGAGCCTCTTGCTGTATAGCCCTTGTTCACCTAGCAGTGAATAGGTACGGGATGTAACTCAAAGGGTTGTGGCCTCGCCGTCCCGGTGTGTGTGGTGTGGTCTCAGTCCTACCCGAAGATCGGTCTATGAGCTCTGAGCTCTTTCCGTAGGGAAAAGGCTGGCTAGGTGACCAGCAGGAATCGTAGTGAATAACACACCGCGTAGTTAGCACTTTTGGCTTACAACTGAGAGGACCCTGTTTCGAGTCCCAGGAAGCGGCGAGGCATATCGGCGAACCTCTTGATAAGTAGCTCCTGTTCAGCTAGCAGCAAGTAGGTACTGGATGTAATTCAAGGGGTTGTGGCCTAGTGTTCCCGAAGTGTGGCGTTTGGTGTGGTCTCAATCCTACTCGAAGATCAGTCTATGAGTTCTGTGCTCGCTCCGTAATGGAGAAGGCTGGCTGGGTGACCAGCAGACAATCGTGAATACGAATACACACACACACACACACACACACACACACACACACACACACACACACACACACACACACACACACACACACACACAATGGAGGTGCTGGAGTCCGCTTCACATGCACTTTCATGTAACACCGACCATCAAGCATAGCCACAATACTCTCCGTGGCCTCGTCCCACTGCCGCCCGCAGAGTCCCGCACCTCCCATGGTCGCGATGCTCGTAAAAGCGGCTTTGCGAGGGTACCAAAAAAGCCCGGCGCTCGTCCCTTCCCAGTGATTATCCAGGGCCGTGGGGCAATCAGGGGAGGATGATCAGGTTGCCATCAGGACGGAGGAGGCTTCAGTGGTCCCCGTGCCGCCCCATCACCCAGCCAATCACCATATTGGCTGCCAAGGTCACGGGTGCATTTTTATCGATGGTTGAGACACAATCTAGTCTTGATTGGACGGTTCTCGTGGGCGTCTCAGCGAGATTGGTGCGCTTCCTCCATTGTTTCTTCTTGTCTCTATATACATAAAGATTCTTGATTTTTCTTCTTTTCTTGCGTGTTTTTTTTTTTTTTTTTCGATTTGTAAGATTGTAAGAGGGAGGGACCAATGGCTCTAAATGTCACATCTTTTTTGTACATGTGATGGATTGCCCTGTTGTCAGCGAGCCTTGCACGACACATTGGACGTTTAGTTTGGATTGCTGTAATTTAAAGAATGGACGCCATATTGTTCACTTGCTGTTTCATCATTTAATCTTTTGCATGACGTAACAAACGAGACTCACCACATCCTTAAGTTACGATAGTTAGCGTTTGTGTGGGGAGAGGAGGAAAGTTACTCTTGTTACAGATCATAATAAAGAAACGATGCCTAAGTAACTGTTCATTCTAGAATAAAATTAAGATGATTAAAATCATATAACATCTACCCCAGCTAAATATAACAGTGAAAAATATATTTAAGCTCCAATGATATCACATATTTAGCAACACATTGCAGCTTGCGTCTTCCATTATCTAGTATATATATAAGCACAACGCGAGTATCTTCTCATATTTCCCCTGCAGGATACAATAACTCGTAAAAGGCGCTGCAGGTTCCCACATAGACACTAAACACCACCGCTGAGCAAGACGCAGAAGCAGAAAAATATTGACTGGGATATACATAATCTTTAATTACTCCTCCCTCGTAATCGTTTCTGTGACAAGATTTTACGGTCTTAGAAATTGCATTCTATTTATTGATTTCTTATACTACTTACGGCAATGTTCCTTCACGTCATCGAAAATATAGTGAATTATTCATATATCATTATAGAAGGACCATATTCTGAAACACTATTATGTTACACTACATTCAAAGGCTGTAGTTTGAAATAGATGGGTTTATGAGTGCTTTTACAGTTTTAACGAGAGATTAGCAAGATTTTTACTGTGTTAACAAAAGGAACACTCCTTAAAATTTGTCTAACCTTCTCTGAATTTGACAGTAATCATGGCGAGAGACCAGAGCGTTTCAGAATTTTGGTCTAGCTAAGCGAGGTAGCGACACCCTCAGAGAGTACAGAGACAGAAATGTAATGCAGGTTCGTCTGTCATAGTATCACAATCATAACATCGCCGAGAATGGCAAGGCAAGGCATAGCAGGCGTCTTGGCCATTAATCCTTTGCATAGTTCAGCGCCTTGGACCCTACATGTGACACCTAGCTCTTAAGATTATGTTTCAGATTGTTGGATGATTGTGATTGTGTAGGATAAATGTATTCAAAATTTGTGTCTTGAATTTTTAAAGCAAACTGTTTCTTCTGTCTTCACATAAATAAGATAGAAAGTTGATCACGTTTCTCCCTCACAAAGAGTGAAAAAGTTAGAATCGACTCGTTAACCTCCAAACTCCTCTCAGACACACCTTACTTGGTGCCCATAATCGCTAAACTTACCTGCAGGTGTGTACTTGTGCATTAACAAAGTTTGCTCGGCCTCTGTCGCTCACCACAACAACTTTGCTTAATCTGCATGTCGGAGGCCGGGGAAGGCTTGGACCTGGTGGTGCCTGCTCCAGAACCTGTGTGTGTGTGTGTGTGTGTGTGTGTGTGTGTGTGTGTGTGTGTGTGTGTGTGTGTGTGTGTGTGTGTGTGTGTGTGTGTGTGTGTGTGTGTGTGTGTGTGTGTGTGTGTGTGTGTGTGTGTGTGTGTGTGTGTGTGTGTGTGTGTGTGTGTGTGTGTATGATTTACCACGGTTGTCTGCTGGTCACCCAGCCAGTCTTCCCCATTACGGAGGAGCCCAGAGCTCATAGACCGATCTTCGGATAGGACTGAGACCACAACACACTCCACACACCGGGAAAGCGAGGCCACGACCCCTCGAGTTACATCCCGTACCTATTTACTGCTAGATGTACTGGGGCTACACATTAAGAGGCCCATTTGCCTCGCCGCTTCCCGGGACTCGAACCAGGGCCCTCTCGATGGTGAGTCAAGCGTGCTAACCACTACTGCTCTCTCTCTCTCTCTCTCTCTCTCTCTCTCTCTCTCTCTCTCTCTCTCTCTCTCTCTCTCTCTCTCTCTCTCTCTCTCTCTCTCTCTCTCTCTCTCTCTCTCTCTCTCTCTCTCTCTCTCTCTCTCTCTCTCTCTCTCTCTCTCTCTCTGTTTGTGTGTGTGTGTGTGTGTGTGTGTGTGCGCGCGCGCACGTCTGCATTTATGCGTACTTGCGTTCATGTGTGCCCGTCTGTCTTTCTGTCTGTCTCTCTGTCTGTTTGTCTGTCTGCCAATATGTACTTTCGCCGGCTATAAAACATACAGTACTATATTGACGTGCTCAAAATACTGAGAAATGTCAATGTTTTGTTCTTTGAAAGTCTTATGAAATAATAAAAAATGTATCTTCCATAACTCCTGTCTTTCGTTATGTCGTGTTTATATTCGACATCTCACTTTTTTCTCTCTTTTTTCTACGGGCTTCGATGTTTCATTGTTTAGCGGCGGTCGTTGGATTGTACAGTGAGCGAGAAGACCTCAGTGAGCCACCATCACCATCACTACCAGTACCATTTTCTCACCACCATTACCGCCAACTTAAGCACTATATACATAAAGGCCTGGTGAAAGGACCTGCTTAAATTTAGTACTCTTATTTTTCTCCAACATGAAAGTGGTGTTGCTGTGGCCATGTCGCTCACTGGCTGTTACGCGCAATGGGAAAACGTTTTAGTGGTGTCCCTTTTTTCCTGTAGCCTTACAATCTGCACCAGAATCCTGTAGGGCACTTAACCAAATGAAGTGCAGCGGTCGTTTATGCCTGCGTGGCTCGAGTGAAGGTACTATTAATGAATGCTGGTGTGTGTGTGTGTGTGTGTGTGTGTGTGTGTGTGTGTGTGTGTGTGTGTGTGTGTGTGTGTGTGTGTGTGTGTGTGTGTGTGTGTGTGTGTGTGTGTGTGTGTGTGTGTTAGCGTCACGTCAGCCCTCACCACCACCACCCACACGTCGTCTCCCTTCATGGCCACTTATCGGAGTTACTTAAGTCCACTCTAGTAGCCACATGATGCTTGAATCTTCACCACTCAGACCCCATTCCCTCCATCGTATACCTTGACTTGCTGCATTGTGGTTCATCATCCTTCGTCTCCTTTCTCAACTTACAGCAAATTCAAGAGGCGGTGCCGGTGCTCACTTCCAATAAAGTCTCAGTACCCAGATTTACTAGTCGACGTACCGCGGTATTTTGGCCTTGAGTGCACGTGAAGAGGAGAAAAGTGTGCCACAAATCAACTTATCACTGTTGGCGCGGGTATTGAGACATCCAGGGTTTCTAGGAATCGAGTTTGTCGTGTCGTAGTATTCACGTAATCTCGCTAAATTGTTATTGTACAGGGAAAGGTTTGTAATCTTCCCATAAAAACGGTGAAACATGTCTTGCAGTTCAAATGGCAAGTACATGTTTAGTTTATGTAATACATGTCACGTCTGAAGGCAAGTATTGGGACGTATTTTTACCATGAATTTTGGTTATGATTAGACGATTTTGCTTACATTATGGAGGTCAAAAGATTAATGGCCAGAGTCTTCACTATTTTAATCCCCACATAAGTTTCTGAAGCTGTATGAAATCACCAAATAGTAAGCAAATGAATATGAAAACGCGTCGTGGTACTGAAGGCGTTAACAGCGAATGTACCGTGGCGAAGGGAGGGATGTCTATCTTTTCAAGAGTGAACAACGACACCGTAAAGTCAGCTAATGTGGAGTATGGAATTAGAGGCAGTAGGTCGTAGCTCCCCTGCGAGACTTGGAGAGTGGTAGGAAGGGGCGACGAGGGAACAGCAGCCCTCCCCTTCAATAATACTTGACGACGTGAGGCCTGACTTGTTGACACTCTCCCCTCTACCGCTGTGTAAGGGAAGGGAAGGCGTCGCTCCCTGAATAAACAACAACTCCCAATTGATCAGCGTCACTGTATCAAGACGAGGTTCATGTTATTAATGCCTGTAGGGACGCGAATCCTATCTCATGTATACTCTTGTCTCATGCTTTTTACCACTTCATCATTACTTGGTCTTTTCCCTCTCGTTTGCTTCCACTTATCCTTAGTCTCTCTCTCTCTCTCTCTCTCTCTCTCTCTCTCTCTCTCTCTCTCTCTCTCTCTCTCTCTCTCTCTCTCTCTCTCTCTCTCTCTCTCTCTCTCTCTCTCTCTCTCTCTCTCTCTCTCACACACACACACACACACACACACACACACACACACACACACACACACACACACACACACACACACACAGACACAGACAAGGAAAGATCAGCTGGATGAATGACAAAGCCTCTGATTCATCTTCATTAAAAACTTTCATGGAACACAAATGGAGAGTATTCAGATGAAATCCCTTTTCTTCTTAGCCAGATAAACATGCAGTTGTTGTATTTCATCTTTATCGGTTTAAAATCATGATTCATGTTCCCTGAAACGCAGCGGAATCGAGAACCAGGATGTATTGTAACCAAAAGAAAATAATAAAGCAGGATTCTTTCACATAAACGGTAATGATCTTGTCTCCTTAAAAGATAGGAAAAAAAAAAAAAAAACTTTCAGTTGGAAATAAAATACTGAACAAGTGAGTCTGAGGCTGACATACATAGATACGGAAGCCCTGACGACGCAAATTTGAGTCGGAAGTTGAAGGAATGGAAGGGAAATGGTGAAGGTACACAAACAAATTATTTCGTAGAATCCTTGAGAAGAGATAACTTCTACGTAATAAATTATTTTCATAGCATTTGCTTCAAAGTTTTCATGATATTGATATTATTCACTACTTATTTCCGATCAGACCGTGGAAGTTCAGGAGATTGTGTTGTTTACTGAACCTTGATGCGAGGAAATAAGTAAAAAAAAGAAAAGAAAACACAGTAACTCTCATTCCCATTGGTTGATGAATCCTGTAAAGCAAGAAGTGATGCTATTGTTGTAGCATTTCCAGCCACCTTGGGTATACTCAGAGGAGAAAGATATTAAGAGAGAAAGATACTTGTCTCCTCTGTACTCATACGCTATATGTCTCCTGTCTCTGGCCCGCCCTGGTCATAAATACTGTCAGTAGCATTTGCCCTCCCGACTTCCTGTGTGTGATGCGAGGACCAGCCGATAACCACGGGAGGTATAATACATAACTGTGTCGTAATGTGTTTCCGTGACGTTTCTATTTTTTTTTTTTTTTCTGATGTTTCCTTTAAGACGACACGCGGAGTACACGTAACGCGGCGGAAGAAACGAGCTTCCTGTTGAATGAAAGACTGACAGACAGATAGATAGATTATAGGCACGCTGGGAGGCAGATACAGATCGATAGATATGTAAAAGATAAACCAAAATCAAATAGATAAACAAACATGCTTAAAAAGGTAAACATACAAACACAAATAAATATTCATACAAACAAAGACGGACGGATTGACAGAGTGATGATTGCGAAGACAACAATACTAGGCAAGGATATGGACAGGCAGACCAAGAATTGCCACCAAAGCAGACAGACACACAAAGATACACTGGCAAAAACAAACAGAAATAAGGTTGCGTGGAAAACCATACCAAACAGATAGGCAGACAGGGACGGAAAGACAGAGACAGACGAGTAGACTGACAGAGCGGAGGTTACAAGGGAAGCAGGGTCGGTGCAGGATATAACCGTTACCTCGCTTCTCCCAAGGTAGAGGAAGAAAAAAATATATAAGAAATGTTGAACTCCAATTCGTCTTCGGGACACATCCTCCCGACCACTCCTCCCCCTATCCACCACCATACAATATTTATGCCGTTTCGTGTGCTCTTAGGCCGCATTTATTACGGCATTATGCAAAGTGTATGCAAATGCCCGGCGCTGATAAGACTTGTATCAAGTTGTGAAGAATTTCCTCAGTCTCCCGCACCACCTCGCCTCGCCGGCCCCTCCTACTTAGCCCGAGTTTGCGTGTTTTCTTTGCGACTTTATGATGTGTTTCGGGAAAAAGCCTTATTCTGTTTTCTTTCTTTTGTAATACGGAAGTTTATTTTGCCGTACTTACTTGAAAGGTTTCTTTGTTTAGTTATTTCATTGTGATTAGGTTGAATTTCCGGTTTATATACTCAATAAAAAAGGTAAATTTTTATTTTTATTTCATTGTAATGGGAAACTTTCATCGCTTATTATTTTCTAACTTGTTGCTGAGGATTGAAGGGAAAAGGAGGCACCTGCAGGGATGTTTTCCATGTCTTCGGAAGGTTTATAGACCTGATGGGGGTCCCTCCTACTGTTCTCCGAAGTTGTACCACTGTGTTTGCAGCTTCTTTTAGTGCACTAAGTATCATTCCATCTTACCTTACTTAACTATTTATTATTTACTTTCTTTCATTGGAATCATTTACTGTCTCAGACTCCACGGATTCGTCTTTCATCTCTGGTTCCGTTTTAGTTCCCAAGTTTTATCCTCTTTTCTTTTCCTCCACTGTGACTCATTATTTTATATCTTTTCCTTTCATCTTATTCTCCATCCCATGTTCTGCTTCATTCCCTAAGTGGCGCACGTGTCTCCCGTGCTCTACCTGAGATCTGTATATACCAGATATATATTTTACGTTTGTCTCGTATCTCCCTCAAGGCCTAAGCAAGCTTCCTGTACTTCCTCAGCTACCCCTCCTCTTTTTCCTCATCCCGCTTCCTCCCTTCTGGGCCGGGATGGATCAGACTTGCCGTAGGGAGGCAGCCAATCATATCCTTAGAACCGCTGATACCCGTAATCCTGATTGGATGGCTTAGTGTGTCGCACAGAAGAAAATTTTATTATCTTAAGGAGGAGCAGCAAGGAAGTGACTGAGTCGAGACTTAAGAATTATACGTAGGCCAGACTTATGATTTAATTTGCCGGGTTGTGTATGTATATAATCTTTATCTCTTTCTTTATGTGTTGGTGCAGGATTATGTAAATTTGTTTCGATCTGGAAATTGGTTCAGTAGTTGAATTTATTTTTTCTTTGCTGGCTCACAAACATGATAATTTGCTGTTGTCAGATATTCTATAATGTAGAACACGAATTGAGGATTATTTGTAACTTGTCAAAAGAGGATAATCACCTTTTCCCTCTTTAGTTCGATTATAGTTAGAATGTAGACTAAAAACATTATATTATTACATCTTTTTACTCTTTTTGTTCCTTTAATTTTCTTATTTGTTCGTCACTGAGAAGGAGAGGGAGAGGGAGAGGGGGCAGCGCGCCACCTACATCTGTTGTGTTCGCTCCAGCGGCGCCCGACTCATTTTTTTCCTTAAATTTATGGTGAACGGAAAAAGAGACGACTGCTATGTACGTACATTTCTTTCATATATATTTATTTTTCCCCTTACAGCTCTGTGGCTTTACGGGGAGTGGGGATGAGTGTGAGTGGCGGGCCTGGTCGCAGTGTGGGCGTGTTGGGGCGGTGGAGTTTAGGTGTACGTTTGTTGTGTGTGCGTGAACGGGTTGTGTGTACGTATATTGAAGCTAGAATGTGGCCGACGAGAGTCTATACTACATAAACTGTCGAACTGTGTAAAATTGTCGTGTTTGTGTGTGTGTGTGTGTGTGTGTGTGTGTGTGTGTGTGTGTGTGTGTGTGTGTGTGTGTGTGTGTGTGTGTGTGTGTGTGTGTGTGTGTAGCCACCACGTATGGGCCTGCCACTATACTATGTATATTGATGTGTATGAGTGGACTGGTGTTGATGTTTAGTGTATAGGAGGCAGCGCGGCGCCTCCTGATCCTGGTCCTGGGAGGTGATGAAAGGAAATTGAATTACCGCTCTCGAATCTTATTTTTCTCATATCTTTTTGTGTGACGTAATATCATTTGTGATGAGAGAGAGAGACAGAGAGAGAGAGAGAGAGAGAGATTCAAAAGAAATTATATCCCTGACAGGTTTCCTCGTTAGCCTTTAATGTTCTGCGCCTGTTCACTCCGTTCAGAGGGTGTGACCACTGAAACATTTCGTTGTAAATATTAACGCATTTAGAAATTGACATGGAACGGAAATAAGTAATTACCTATGTTTTCTTAATGCAGATAGTAAAAGCAGGTTTAAGAAAAGAGACAAGTGTTTACGGTGTTCCAAACTTCATATTGACATCCGCAACGGCTTTCATTCCATCTTTTTCTTCAACAAATGACAGGCCTCTCGGGATGACGTCTGCCAGTAACGACATAAGTTTGCAGAGCTTGTATCGCATCTCTCTCCCGCCACCGTGTTTTTGTTTCACGTGGCCATCCTGGCAACCAGATATCCCCAAGAGTGGCTTTATGTTCGGATAAAGGAGACGTGTTTTTGTTATTTATGATGATATTTACCCTAGTAACTTGTTTACTAAAATAGTAATAATATTAATAATAATAAATAATAATAGTAATGGAAGCCACAAAAAGCCGTCACGCGTACTCATGGCAATGTTTGTGACAAGTTTCACTTTTCCTTTTTGTTATTATTTTTTTTACTTAATGTCTTTCATCTACAGAACGGTTTCACTAGTGGATATATTACTCATACACTTATAGTAGGGTGTGTGATGTATTAATGACTGATAGTACTTGATGAACGACTGAAATGGATTGTTAATGATAGCAGACATAGTGCATTTTTTATTATATTATTCTAAATTCTTTAATGGATTGATTTAATAGTGTATATTTAAAGCAACACACGTAATTTGTAAAAGACTGATACTCGTGTCAAAGCATAAATGCTCCTCTGAAGACAAACAAGCCTCAAGTTAGAGTCTGATCCCTTGAGACATTAATCATTCTCTCTGCTAACCTCAGTAATAATTCCATGTTTGTGAAATGGATCGGCTCGACAAAGTGTCTTGGAGTTCCGAGTGATGACTAACGTTTCTAGTTCAAAGTGAATATTACACGAACGGAGATTCCAGCTTTAACATTCGTAATTTGCTTAAGCTATAAATTGTTACCATTCTGCCATCCTGCTTTCTAAATACAATACCACGCAGTTTGTCACCAATAATAGCAGATAGATTGAGAAAGGCACGGAATCTTGAAAGGAAACAACACACGCTCCAGGTTACTTTTGAATGCGTCGTTCCTCGTGATTGATACTAATAGTGGCGATTCAAATTTAGATTGAGGAGAAAGATTGACAAGTGTCATGCTGGTTAATGCATTGGTTAGTAGTCTTCACCGAGTTGGTAACTAACTGCTGGAAGGGAGTCTGTAATGATGTGATATAGTATATAGGCTCTGGATAGACAGGTCTTGTTGCGTACACATCCGCCTCATTATTGACCAGTCCACATCCAAATGATTTGTGTAAAGTCTTCTGAGGTATATGTCCATTAAAGACCGAGCTATAGAATCGGAAGACTTCAAGTTTGTTTTATCTATTTTTTTATATATCTATTTTTCATTTATTTATTAATGTATTTATTCATTCGTTTGTTTTATGTTCCTGCCCCGAGAATACACCGTATTTTGCTTTATTTAAGAGACCGTTGACAACTTTGCTATGAACTACCCAAGGACATAATTCTACGTCTGAGGTACTTTTACGAAGCTGCATCCTAAACTTCATCTAAACTTGCACCATAATATTCTATTGACTTTGAGGA
>NC_059298.1:11836080-11868580 GCF_017591435.1 Portunus trituberculatus
GCACCGTATACCTTCCTAATCCGTAACATTTCATTCAACTAATGATAAATATAATGCATCATAAAGAATAATAAGTAAACATCTCAGGCCTTTTCACCACCTAACGTGACTCACTCTTACAATTCAGATGTAAAAAAAAAAAAACAATACGCGCAATATCACCTAATCGGCCTCTCGTCCCGCCATATATTCTCCCCTTCAAAAAGTCACTCCAGATGGCAGTGTGTATAAAAGCAGACCGCTGCCCGCAAAACCCGAGTCCACAAATGCCATCCCAGCCCACCCCACCTCCATTGCGGGCAGTGTTGTCCGACATATAAACAACGAGCGTGTGGCTGAGGCTGAAATGAAGCACCCGTTAGTAATGCTATCCTGTGTGTCGGTTTCTGCAGTCAACTACTCTCTCACACACACACACACACACACACACACACACACACACACACACACACACACACACACACACACACACACACACACACACACACACACACACACACATGGGTGACCAGCAGGTGACCGAGGTGAACACACACACACACACACACACACACACACACACACACACACACACACACACACACACACACACACACACACACACACACACACACATGGATGACCAGTAGGCTACCGACACACACACACACACACACACACACACACACACACACACACACACACACACACACCATATATATATATATATATATATATATATATATATATATATATATATATATATATATATATATATATATATATATATATATATATATATATATATAACCAGTTTTAATTTGAAATATTCGTCTTGTCACATATATATATATATATATATATATATATATATATATATATATATATATATATATATATATATATATATATATATATTATTATATTATATTATATTATATATATATATATATATATATATATATATATATATATATATATATATATATATATATATATATATAATAATTCAGATACTACATACTTTGTGGGTCCTCTTTGGCGTAAACGACTCGCTCAGATGGAGAACTGGAGGCTCTCCAAGATGCTGATTAAGTAGTTAATTGGGGAGACTCTCTGACAGAGCTGAGTGGGTGTGAGGCGGGGCGGTGACTCGAACCCTGAGAGCCTGAAACTGCCTCTCTGGTGTATCGGTAATCAAGTGAGACAGCCACTTCACAACGCGGTCTTTCTCTCTTGTAACACGATAGACTTTAGTAATGACCATGGTCCCATAAAGGTGACTACGGCGTGAACTTGATTTAGATGGAAGGGGATGAGACTGATTAAGAGTTGTGTGTGTGTGTGTGTGTGTGTGTGTGTGTGTGTGTGTGTGTGTGTGTGTGTGTGTGTGTGTGTGTGTGTGTGTGTGTGTGTGTGTGTGTGTGTGTGTGTGTGTGTGTGTGTGTGTGTGTGTGTGTGTGTGTGATAACTTTTGTGGACATGAAGTTTCATCTTAAAAGAGCGTTGAGAGAAGGAAAAGCAAATTTAAAACAAGAAAGCTGTGTGAAATAGATGAATGCACATGATTTTCTTCCTAAATTTAAAGAGAAAAATATCACAAATTGTACATTGAAAGGAAGATCTAAAGGAAAACGCAACAGATCATACTTTTTACTGGAAATTGTCGGAGCTTTGTCGCAGCCTCCTTGCAACGGTGTCCTCGCTTTTACCTTTCTTGCGGATGGGCTCAGGGACAGATGCCTTTTGTTATAGCGGAAAGATAAAAAATACCGCCGCCAGTATTGAGACTGGAGTGCCTGGATGAAGTTTTCACTTAATGGGTATGTCGTCCAGTACAACGACGTGGAGGACAAACACGCTGAGCTGCTGAGCCTTTTTATTTACTTTTTAATGTACGTCCCGGCAGTGCGGTTGTAAGCTGTATATATGAGCGTATGCTTAGCGGTGCCAAATACCGTGTGTCTATACTGTTGCATCGGGATCTCGCTCCGGAGCTCCACTCTGTTCACGCCAAGCCGCATACTAATGGATGGCTTGCACTGAACAAAAAATACTGACTCGTGGACCTGAAACACAAACACAGCCGAGGTTTAACTCTACATTTTTCCTTTTATGAACAAGGCTTTCACTACACAGGACACGGGTATGTGTAAAGTTAAAAAATAGCACCTGTACGGCGCGGGTTACAGGAGAGAAAGAAGTGGTCAGCTCTCCTAGAGTGGGCGTTGTTGACTTCCCTGGATTTTGTTATGTAGGGATTCATCAGTTATTTATTCCATAACTCCTACTCGTCTTTACTCATACTTCAGCACGTGGTTAGCGGCAAATGAAAAGTACATCAAAACAACTAACTAACAATTAAACATCCTTCAAACTATTCGTGTTACAGACTGGAAGATACATTGTGTGCTGGAAATCAGTGTTCATTCGTGTGTGATAAGGTAGACCGATGATGCAACAACACCCATAGCTGGTAACGTAAGGTCTTGAGGGATCTCTCCATAAAGTATTAGTTATGAATGTTGGTGGGGACGCAGGACTCGTGTCGTGGAGGGAAGGTCGACTGTCCCTGCTGCCGCCACCGCTCGCCGCAGGACCAACTGAAGCCTTTTCTGGAGAACAATTCAATTGTTTCTTTGTTAGTTTTGTAAAAGTATGAACCCTGGCAAATGGATTCTTGTATAAAATATTGAAATGCTTACATACGACGTAGCGCGTGATAGCATTGAAAGGGTGTGCATCCAGTTTTACGTTGCGAAAAACAATATATGTATGTATATAACAGTAGCCGAGTTGTGTGCTAGTAGGATGAGACGCCGGTCATAGAACAAGGCACGACCCAAGAATTTCTTCCGTCATGGGGTTTCTGGGAAGGGGTGTCCAGATATTATAAGTAATTCGATCATTCAGCACCTGGCAACCACTTGAACGTTGCGTGATAAATTTCCAACCACTCGCGTCAGAAGAAATATTGTCCGGTATTGGTATTAGCTCGCCGATACTCGAGGCACCGAGATGCGCTGCTCGAGGTGAGGAGACCTGGGGATTATTCAACATTGTACACACACACACACACACACACACACACACACACACACACACACACTAAAGTAAATTAATTTCATAACTTCTAAAACTGTATTAAAGTAGAAAAAATAAATAGCAAAGTAAGACCCAAAAACGTAGGTGGTAGAAGAGGCCTACATGTTCTAGATCCCAAACAAACTTAATTATGTATCTTCACTTGAGCGAGCATCTCTAGAGAGTTTCGTTTTAGAGAGAGAAGAGTGAGAGAAAGAGAAGGGCAAAGCTAAATAGGTGTCGAAATTATGAAGGTCGAGTGAACATCAAAAGTAAGACATTCCGTCCCAGGTTTGCTCGAGTTCTAACATTCCAGGTGAGACAAACATGTCCGGCACTGCCTGGTGACGCTCCTCAGCCTGCACTACAAGGAGGAACAGGAGGAGGAGGAGGAGGAGGAGAGGAGAAGGAGAAGGAGAAGGAGGAGGAGGAGGAGGAGGAGGAGGAGGAGGAGGAGAAGGAGGAGAGAGAGAGAGAGAGAGAGAGAGAGAGAGAGAGAGAGAGAGAGAGAGAGAGAGAGAGAGAGAGAGAGAGAGAGAGATGGGGTGTAGAAGAGTTAGTAGCGTGTTCTTGTTAATATTATTAACAATCCTACTTACTGGAGAAAGCTTAGGGATGATGGCCCTCTGTAGGCTGTGAGTAGAAGGGAAAAGGCTTGTTTTACTAATTGTAATACTGCTTCCTTTAATCTAGAGGAGCTATAGTGCATGAATTTTTTTTTTTTTTTCTTTCTTTTCCAAAGGGCATCTAAAAATAGTAGGAGACATGGAGGGTTACATATGACATGGTCAATGTGTGTAAGCGTGCTGAGTAAGAAAAGATGTTTGTTGAGGTGTCATGTAAGAAATGAATTCAAATTGAAATAAATGTATCAGAATTATCTATTACATCATTTTATATTTGACTCAGATGCAACTTGTGTCTCGTTTGTTTGAATAGTGGTATTTCATTTCATTTTACATATCACACTATTTAACAATTAATGAAGGCCGAATAGATTATTTCTATATGTAAAATTAGTCTTATATTTTTATTTATATATTTTCAGTCCTACCACTGGAGAAAAGTGTTAAATATTCATGATATTCTTTTATGATTATTTGTCCAAGGTGCAACGGTGCATGAATTTCTCAAAAGCTCTCGGAAGGATGCATGGACTTAAAAAGGTTGAACACTACTGGTCTAGATTACTGAAGTAACGGTCGTTGTCTGTTCACTGAGTGTATTGAACTTATTTCAACGGTGTGTCGTGATTGGAATTTATATAACAACGTAAATTTATGTGCCAGTTTATGTCTGTTTCGTTATAACCTACATTGATGTAATGGGAGCAGATTGCCGATACGACTTGATTAATAGCAAATTGCCGACGAAAGTTTGACATTAATAGTGGTGTGCGGAAATAAATTTGTCCCTGATAAGAAGGTTATGTGCCTCGTCGCTGCGAGTCGCCCTAACGAGACTCGTCAAGAACACAAGATGAAGCTCTCGAGGCAACCATTTCACCCCCACCACACCCTTGCCCCGCCACCCACCAGGCCTCCACAGCACTCCCAGCCCGCCTTGGCTACTCAGCTGCCGCCGCCACGATATACGATATTAACTCTCCAGGTCGCGGTCGGTCCTCTACATAAATTTTGTTTCGATTAGGTGGCCGCCAGACTCTCGGCGCGCCAGACTAAAAATCGTCGCCCCGCACATCCTTCCCTTTGAGTGGAATCGCAGCCCTCGGCATGGGACTGTCGCCCCCCGGGAGGATTTTTCAAGAGCAGGAGAGGGAAGAAGAGCGTTAAGAGATTTTCCTCCTTTCGCAGCAGCTTCGTTCGCGTATTATCGTATTTATTGTTAATTTACGGCATCAGTGTCCTGGAAAATTGTATTATCCACGGAAGACTTTGCCGCAGATTCCTCAGGGCCGCACAAAGCTCCCAACCAGCGGGGACTTGATCCGGAAGATTGTAATTGATCTTAGCCTTTCATATGTGCGAGGGATTCCTCTCATTTTTTATCACTGAGGGAGCATCGTCTTCCCGCTCGCCAGGAAGGAGAGGGAGTCGAGGTGCTCCAAACGTCTCATGGCTGACGAACCCCTTTACACTTTTCAGGCAATACAGCAGTCTGTTGGAGTTCTGTTGGTTCTCCGTGGTTTTGCTGTTCCCTCCACTTGGATTGGATATTGTTCAGACATTCACCGAACACCTGTCATGTGTAGTAATCCTTTGGTCGAATGCCAGCTAGGATAACATACCTTGAATGTTTAATGAACACTATCACAAAAGATTTTTTACTTGACATGTAACGATTGACAGATTGTGATCTGGAAAAGTCAAATTTAACAGATTTAGACTCGTTATACTCTGACAAAGAATAGTATTTTGCTTAGTGACATACGTAAATATTATCGTAGTTATTTGTGGTTTCTTTTCCAGGGGATGAAAAGTGGTTCAACATGTCAGTTAAGTTACGTTAGGAAAATAAAAGAATTTTGACAATAATTACGAATACAAAAGCGAATTTTGTAATTTTGTTAAGCAGTAATAATATATAGATGGTTTAGGTAAGATTGTGTAGACACTGGATTTGTTGGCACGGAAAGCAATCTCTCGCGCAATGCTGCACCTTCATACCTCTTGCCCAGCTGAGTACTAACGCAGAGGTCCCCCCGCGATAGTCTTAATTCGACGCTCACACAACACAGGCGGTCACAGCTTGCAGGATTAATGTGTCTGCCAAGCCGGCGGTAAACCTGGGGAACTTGGGGGTTGTAAATACCAGGCGAGAGTTGTGGAACAAAGCGCGTCGAAAGTTTGTTTGTTTACTTTTTTTTTCTTATTCTAATCTGCGAAATGAATGTATGCTGCAGCGCCCCGGCTGAAGCTTTGCCATGAAGAAACGGACGTGTGCACCGGTTGTAATGAACGTAGTGTTAACCTCAGCATATACTGAAATCTTTATATTTAAGAAATTCTATCAGGACATACGTTGCCACTGCTACCACCAATTCAGATATTTTCAGTCGATAACAGCATCACCA
This sequence comes from Portunus trituberculatus, assembly GCF_017591435.1. Taxonomy (NCBI): domain Eukaryota; kingdom Metazoa; phylum Arthropoda; class Malacostraca; order Decapoda; family Portunidae; genus Portunus; species Portunus trituberculatus. The sequence goes on from NC_059298.1 coordinate 11,842,178, forward strand.
CCACCGCTACCACCACCACCACCTCCACCACCACCACCACCAGCACTTTCACTTCCACTTCCACTTCCACTGTTCTTTAACACCATAACCATTCCCGCTATAACCACCACCAACATACATTCATCACCACCACCACCACCACTGCTATTGACATCTTCATAACCATCACTAGAACACCATTAGAAACAACAACAACAGCAGCAGCATCAACAACAATGACATTATTTTTAACAAACACTAAACTCTAACTTCCACCTGGAAAAAATACTATACTAATCCACTCAGCATATGAGTTTTTCTTTTTATCCTTTTTTTTTTTTCAATTACATCCAATCAATTGTAAGTGGCGCTTTGACAGAGAAGTGAATCGGTGCTATAAATATAAAGTAAACTGAACTAGTGACTTAGTTCCAGATAATCTTACTTCTTTCTTTTCCTGCTCTCTGTCGTTTCCTTGTTCTCCTCCCTCAGCCTTTTGATACACCCCACTCTCCACCCTTGTTGTCATCCACATCCCCACCTTCCTGACCCTCAGCACTTCTCACCTTAGAGTCTTGACCACTTCACGCTCTTGTTTTTTTAACCTTCGCTTCACACTTTCCAGTTTCGTCTCGTGGCATGAAGCAAGCAGCGACGAATGACTGACTATTAGGGGGAGAGAGAGAGAGAGAGTCAAAGTGATGGGCGAGGCAAGGTATTATTACTCTCAACAATCTTGTTAAAATAATAAAACCCTAGAAGTAGAAATTATTGGTGGTATCTAGCTGGAATGTGAATTTGAATAAAGGAAAAAAAATGTGCCCTGGAATAAGAAATGAAAGCTAAGTAATTAACTTTAAGAACATCGTGGATAAGATTAGAAATAGGATTGAGAAACGAAACATAGCATGTTTTACTTTAATGTGGAGATAGAATTGAACAACTAACTATTTACTTTGCTTCACTTGCTTCCTTTAATCAAACTTCACCATTGCTTACTTTAAGAAAGCAGAAAAAAATAAATAAAATTATATATATATATATATATATATATATATATATAAAAAAATAAATAATATATATATATATATATATATATATATATATATATATATATATATATATATATATATATATATATATATTTCAGGACGATCATTATATTATTTGTAACACTAATATTTTATCATCTCCAGGATGTTGGCAGTGGGTTTCAAATCCCTAATCCAGCTCTTCCTGCATGCCTCACCCTGCTCTACAGTACGAGCATAAGCGCGCCTGGAGGTAAGTACTTGCCTCATGCCGAATAGCAATGCAATTGATCAACTTCAGCAAGCCAGAAATTATACTGGTGTTCTCTTAGTCACCTTCACGCAGGGTTTGTCGCCAGTAAAGCAACCCAATGGATCTGATTGATTTTCGTGAAACACCTCAGTGGACAGTGTAGCATTGTTCGTTCGTGGGTTATTAAGGTAAAAAGCTTCATTCACGTATAACGATCGTTGGTTTGAGACATAGTTTCTTCATTGATGCCTCTATGATTCTTTTAAACCATCATAATCTCAGGCATCAATTCGTTCATTTCGCTTCCTGCGCCTCCATATCCACGTAACATAACAGCATAACCGCTGCGTTATACTTGTATAGATTCTTCATTCTCTTCCAGAAACTTTATTTCTTCTGCAGAGGTATCGGCTATGCTATATCGTCCTGCTGGCGGAATCCATTACATCTTGAGTCACGACAGACGTAGCGAGACCCACCATTGTCATAAGGCACGCCATCGCCACTGCTGCTCAAGTGTGTCCTATTCTCTAAGGTCTCAATGTTCTCACCACACGCATAGACACAGAACATTGCATCATCCACCAAGCCAAGTTTTCACGCACTGGCTTCGTCGATTTAACGTAAGAAATCTAATCACCTAATCGGCCTTGCCGATCGGTAAGTGCTTCTCTCTGCGGTACATAATCACTTTTTTTTTTTTTTTTTTTTTTTCCCGAAGTCTAACATCCATACGTTTTCAGAAAGTAACAGGATGAAGTTGCCTCTGTGTGCACGCTGGGAAGGTTACAATGTTTCCACCTCCTTGCGTTCCGTACATAGTTCCCAAAGCAACCATGGATCATGCCTGTATGTGTATCCCTTTTTTCTGTCAAAGATAATTAACATGCGAAAGAAAAAGTACTTAATCATAGCAAATGTTTTCGGTTTTCTCAAGGAGCAACAATTATTACAAAATTACTATATTTTTCTTACATTTTCTTTTCCACCTTTCTCTTTTCCGTGAGTATATTGGTAGCGTGGAGCAGCAGTTCCCTCCAAGCCAGCGCCAGTATCCGCCACACAACTGTGCCTCGGTGGTCGTGACTCCCTCGCTAATCTTGCTATTTATGCGGCTTGGTAATGATCTTGTGCGGCCCTAAGGAGGCGTTACTAGCGGTATTGTGGCTCTAATTTGGAGCTTGGCGGGGGACTACGTAAGGGAGGACCCCACGTGATGCCAGGTTGTCTTCATCAGGGGACTAATTGGAGGTGTGGCGGAGAGCTGGCCGGGCGCGGCAGGGCGGGACGGGGTGGAGTTCATTGCAGGTCACGAACAAGTAGCGTCATTTGCAGATTGCAGGGCAGAAAGGCGGCAGATTACTAAATCATTCAGAGGATGTCTGCGCTGAATAATGGCGTATACATTTCAATTACTTATATCGTGAAATGTTCATGGAGTGAAAATTCATTGTATGAAATTGAATTCGGATAGCTGGAGATGGAACTTAAGTAGTTAAAGATGATATGGGTTATCTATTTCCTAGTCTTTCTTTTTTTTCTTTTTTATTCAGGGAAGTATTCACATTCTTACTGCCAGAGATACAGTTTAACGGGGTTAACCAGAAAGGCTTGTTAATTTTTTTCATTTATTATGTAACATCAAAATCACCAAGTTTACCTTCACCATCACCTTCAGCCCGTCTATTGGAAATAGTGAATAAATCCTCATTTGAATAAAGTTTATAAAAGTAAAAACAAATCACTTGGTGGAGTGCGCCCCCACGTCAGTCCAAACAATATAATCTAAAACGTTCTCATTTCTGGCTGCCACGCGGGGTTGTCTAGTTTTTCTCTGGAAGCTACAAGGCAGGAAGGGAGTCATTTCCTGACCCGTGACATGTTTTAAGCGAAAAGCAGGCTTGGTACACTAGGCCCTTCTTCACTACTGTGTCGTATAAGCACACGAGACTGCATTACCGAGGCCAGACTGCTTCTGCTCCCCTCTCAACCCCAACACTCCGGCAACAAAGACCCTACAGCCCGCTCCCACAGACACCACACATTGCCCATAACTCCAGTCCAGCCTCCCCACCCACTTGCAGGTAAACCAATAATGCCACTATTTGCTTTAGCCAGTTATCCGAACTGCAGGCCATGAAATTACGTCCGACAGAAGTGAGGCTCCCCGCCTCGTGCCTCCAAACGCCCCATTCCGTGCCCAGACCCCATGCGCGCTATCCATGATACATTCCACCAGCAGGTCACTTAACTAGTAATGGAACTGCCACGAGATTTCCCCGTGTGGCAGTGTTTGCCTCCATCTGATTTGATCAAACGAGAGTTGTGGTGGAAGACGTAACACTCGAGATGCCCGCTACCTAACTTAACAAACCAAGCCTGTAAGGAGACTGCCTATGTGCCTCTTCCTTCCCGGACCTTTGTGTTGTAACAATGGCGAGTTAACCATTATGATACGAGACCAGACAAAATTGTCTTTTATTTCTGTATTTTTGAGGGAAATGTAATTCTCTGTACTACTGTTTGATTGGATTAGCAACGCCATCGCTGTGAAAATACAGGTAACATCTTGATACGACGTTTGTTAGTTCACCTATTTCTTGCAATTTTCCATGTATTTGTATTTCGCAATTAAAGCGCTTTATGTGAATCACTAACAAAAAATAAATCAAGTATGAACAGTGCTTTTGAACGCGTCTGCAGTTTTCACTGAATACTGCGCCGTGTGTTATTGCAGTACTCAGGCGTCTCATCCTTGAATTCTTGGCACACGTTGGTGGATAGGGAGCAGAACTACAATACACATGCCCGCACACAACGCTGACTTGGCTGCTTTGGTACTTTGCATCCGGTGTCTTTAGAGTGTAAAATCTAAACATTTTTTTCTTTTTGAAACTGTCAGTGCACTAGAGGTCATGTGGGAAAAACCAGTGTGTAAGTCTAGTCTCATATTACACACAGACGACATGTATGTAGTGATTACCTCGACTCTCCATTAAGGATATAAAGAGAGAGAAGTACCCTCTGACTTACTCATAAAAGAAATTACGTGTATAAAGCTCCTAAGTAAGAAGCCTCACTGGAAGATCATAAGACAAGTAGACGGTAAGTGGTTCTAGAAAATCCAGATATTTCCACCCCACTCAAGATTAGATGTTACTGTTACAAGAATGGAAAAATCGTCCAATTGTTTTCAAAGACAACAACAAAATACTGATTAAATATTACATTCACGATCTGTGCGTTTGTGTGTGTGTGTGTGTGTGTGTGTGTGTGTGGCGGTAGGAGTCATTACTGTGTTCTTGCATGGGAATGTTGAACTCAAGAGGGACACAGAAAATGGAAGGCGGAGGGAAATAGTAGAAGAAAGCAGGAGGAGGACTCGGCCTGCAGACACAACAAAGTGCTTAAGACCCTCACCCCTTCCGTTCCTGAGTGTTGTGAGCTGTTGTCGCGGTTCTTGCGGTGGTGAAGATGGCAATGGAGAGGTGCTGACGACGCCTTGCTCTCTCTCTCTCTCTCTCTCTCTCTCTCTCTCTCTCTCTCTCTCTCTCTCTCTCTCTCTCTCTCTCTCTCTCTCTCTCTCTCTCTCTCTCTCTCTCTCTCTCTCTCTCTCTCTCTCTCTCTCTCTCTCTCTCTCTCTCTCTCTCTCGTGTTCTTAATTTAGTTCACTTGAATGTTTCTGTGTCTCCTGTTTGTCGCTCTCTCTCTCTCTCTCTCTCTCTCTCTCTCTCTCTCTCTCTCTCTCTCTCTCTCTCTCTCTCTCTCTCTCTCTCTCTCTCTCTCTCTCTCTCTCTCTCTCTCTCTCTCTCTCTCTCTCTCTCTTGAATGTTTCTCTCTCTCTCTCTGTCTCTCTCTCTCTCTCTCTCTCTCTCTCTCTCTCTCTCTCTCTCTCTCTCTCTCTCTCTCTCTCTCTCTCTGTGTGTGTGTGTGTGTGTGTGTGTGTGTGTGTGTGTGTGTGTGTGTGTGTGTGTGTGTGTGTGTGTGTGTGTGTGTGCAAGCAGGCGCGCGATCATTTAATATTTTACTACAACTACAGCTAAATCCAAGAAGAACGTTGTTTGCAGCAATTTAGGATAAAACACGCCATCACTTTAATTTACATGCACTATTTAATATGCAGAGTCAATTGCGTTAATTCCTTCCACATGATTGGCTGGCCCGCCCGTGACGTCAGGATGTAGATGAGATGCATTTAGGTAAGGGAATTACATCTTGTTTTCTTTTTTCCAGCCTCTTAACAGCTTTAATCTCGGCATTAGACTGAAGGAAGATTTGGATTACTAGGAAATTGTCTTGTGTTTTCTTCTTCATCTACCGGGGTTACTCAGGAGGAGGAGGAGGAGGAGGAAGAAGAAGAAGATGAAGAAGAAGAAGAAAAAGAGGAGGAGGAGGAGGAGGAGGAATTGCAACGTTACATATTCTTGGTAGTTAAATATAAGACGTGCAGAGTTAAAAGCGATTTATAAGAATATCCAGTAGGAGGAAGAAGAGGAAGAGGAGGAGGAGGAGGAGGAGGAGGAGGAGGAGGAGGAGGAGGAGGAGGAGGAGGAGGAGGAGGAGAAGAAGAAGAAGAAGAAGAAGAAGAAGAAGAAGAAGAAGAAGAAGAAGAAGAAGAAGAAGAAGAAGAAGAAGAAGAAGAAGAAGAAGAAGAAGAAGAAGAAGAAGAAGAGGAAGAGAAGGAGAAGGAATTGCAACGTTACATATTCTTGGTAGTTAAATATAAAACATACAAAGTTAGAAGCGATGTATAAAAATATTCAGTGTAACTTTTGAACAACACTGAACAGGAAGGATTTGGTTTAGAAGAGTTGACATATCTTTTTGTTCCAAGTTTCTTTTTTTTTTCTTCTTTTTTTTTACGTGTTCTAATTTTCTTTTCTTTTTTTTTCTTATATGTGCTCTGTTACTTTGGTGTTGATGTTGCGGGCTTTATTTCTTTTTTTTTTTTTTCTTCTTTTTTCTTCCATGTTATGTTGGTTTCCACTTTCGTGCATTTTGTCCTGTGTTCTTTACCGTTTGTCCGTGTTGTGTTTTAGCAGTCTCGCTTTTATCGTATTGTTGTTCTTTCCACTTTGTTTCTTTCTTTCTTTTATCCTTTACTTTTTTTTCCCCTTCTCTTTTGCCTGTGTTCGTGTGAGATATTCTTTCTTTTCTCCTACGTTGCTTTCTTTTCATCCTGTTCAGAACTTCTCAGAACTATTAGCATTCCTTTCTCCTCGTTCCATTTTATCCCTTTTCACTGTAATTATCATCGTAGGTATATGTATCTCCAACCATTTCTCGGTCTTTATATTTATCTCTATCCGGTATAAGTCTCAAAAAGTAATAGACGTGTTCCTTTTAGATTCAGTAGAAAGGCCGGTCGTGTGCCAAGGAACGGTTAATTCAATTTTAAGGCGGTAGCGGATACTTATGTGGAAGCGGAATTTCTCACTGTCCCGTCAGGCGTTCCCTTCCTTACATGTTCTGCAGAGGTTAGCAGAGACATGCGCTTTGTGTGTGCTCTCTAGTTATGTGTTATTGTGTTTTGCTTGAATTTAAATCATTAATGGACTCTCTCTCTCTCTCTCTCTCTCTCTCTCTCTCTCTCTCTCTCTCTCTCTCTCTCTCTCTCTCTCTCTCTCTCTCTCTCTCTCTCTCTCTCTCTCTCTCTCTCTCTCTCTCTCTCTCTCTCTCTCTCTCTCTCTCTCTCTCTCTCTCTCTCTCTCTCTCTCTCTCTCTCTCTCTCTCTCTCTCTCTCGTATCATTATCAGCATCGGCATCCTGCATGAATGGATCACCGGACAAAGGCCTTCCTTAATCATCGTCCATTTATCTGTGTCAGCGGTGAGTGGCGTTGCAGGGAGTGGGAGTGTGTCGGAGTCACGGGTCGGAGTGTAAGCCAATACCATAGTGGTGGAGCTTCGTGGTGAGTAACACATAAGGTCTTACTCCTCGCACTGGACCTGCCTGGTATATCTGCACATCTCTAATTTAGCCCCACTGATCTTTGGGATGTTCAGGCTCCCTCGCCACGACTGCGCTGTGCTCCTTTAAAGAGGATGTGTGTGTATATGTGAGCGAAGAACTCGAGTTTTCTCAAGTGTTGTAAATTTATGGAAAACTAGATATAAGATCGCTTCCTCTTTACCGACCTCGCATTTTCTTCCGCGGCTGCAACATTTTAACTCTTCCAAGTGTAATCAGGCGAAGAGTTGTGTCAACCTCTCCCATCCTCCCTCCCCTCTCTCTCTCTCTCTCTCTCTCTCTCTCTCCCACCCCCAAAAGAAAAAGCTGCTCACACAAATTAAGACAAGTTTTAAAATGTTAATGGGACTTTTGCCTCCAAGTGGGTACAATATAGTTAAATGGCACTTAACGTCCAATTTGCAATGGTAATTTCAGTTTGTGTAACTATTTATGACGGACAGAGAAATATGTGGTTCTCTGCACTGACCGCCATCTGCAGGCCTGGCGTGTTTCAATAGAGTGATTAAAAAGAATAAAAGAAAACAAAGAACATTTCAGCGTTCTTTATACCATGGAAAATATTATTCTTTCCTTTTAACCCAATCAGTAGAAAGAGCTAGAAGAAGAAGACGTAGAGAAAAAGAGGAAGAATGCGAGGAAAACTGAGAGAAATGACAGGCAAAGAATGACGAAGGAAAAAAAAAACGGTAAATAAAACTCAGAGGCGAAAGGAAGAGGAGATATTTAGGTGAGAAAGAGGAAGACAACAAACAGAAGAGAAGAATATGAAGTGTTGAGAGAAGAAAAGGAAAGGGAACATATGAAGTGATGATGGCAGGATGGGAAGAGAGAGAGAGAGAGAGAGAGAGAGAGAGAGAGAGAGAGGGAACATGTAAGATGGAGAAGGAGGGGAGAGAGGGAAGAGTCGCGTTGAAAGAAGAGGAATTACGGAGACAATGAGGAGTGACGGACGACTACCGAGCTTAAACGTTCACTATTGTTCCTTATCACACACACACACACACACACACACACACTTGCTCCTATTACATAATCCTAGTAGAGGTCCACCGCAATACCAACATTCTCACTTCAGTTCACTTCACTACGCTTTGTTTTGTTTCGTTATGTTTAGAGAGGAAATAACCAAAACCGTAGCGTGTAATTGGGTTCATGGGCGTGTCTGTGGAACGTAACTGAAGAAAAGTTAGTAATGGAAATTATTTTACCTAAAAACATCATAGGAACAGTTATCGGATAGAAATCATGTGAATAATAATAATAATAATAATAATAATAATGATAATGATGAGAGAGAGAGAGAGAGAGAGAGAGAGAGAGAGAGAGAGAGAGATTAATTAATTTCTACATACTAAATTATCTTTTTTTTTTTTTTTTTTTTTTTTTGCATCTCACACGTCGAAAACACAAGTGACTAAAACCAAGATTAACTATCAAAACAACGTACATTTCTCCTACCCTCCTCCTCTTAACACAAAAGAGAACACTAAATAAATCACCTCAAACATACATTACAACGCAGATATGACCGCAACTACCTAAGAAAATAAATAGATAAAAGAAAGATAAATGCCCACAGCACCTCTATCAAAGCAACCCAGCGTCAGAGTGATTGGTGGCCGTTGGTAAGGTGAGCGTGGCGTGGTAATGAGGTGCCGCAGCCGTGCAGATGAGTGTGGTGGTGTCTGATGCGTGGCGGCGCGGCGTGGGTGGCGTGCGGCTGTGATGGTGCGGCTGTGGTTTACTGGAGGGCGTCTGTCAGGGTCACTGCTCATGAATCTTCGGGACGCGGGAGTGGGACGTGAAGTGAAGCCGGAGGGTGAATTTGCACATTTGTCTTGCTTGGATTCGCTGCGTCACGCCAGCCGAGACCAAAAGCCATTTAGTATTTCAAGTAGATGGGCGAGGTGGATCTGGTGAAGGAGGAAGACAGCACGTGGATTGATTTTCAGAACTACTGCAGAACAAAAATTCACTTTGCAATTTCAAGGCAGCTGGAACTATTTAACGTTTTTTTTTTTTTTTTTATGAAATCATGTTGTTCAACATGACTCCTATTATTCCGATCTTAATTATAAAGGCCGCACGTTCTCGGTAGACAATTTGGTATTTGTAAAATAACCTGGCTGAAACCATCTTAACTTGGTTGCCTTCCCCGATCACAGTAGCTAAGATGCGTCCTGCTAGTTTTTGTTTCTAAGTAAGTGAAGTATAAGCAGTTTCAGGGAAGGTGACAATTTGATGAGTTTACTTCTTTAGTATCCGTGGAAACGCAGCGTCTGAAATATATTCTAATATTGTCTCGACAGATAAAGTTGTCAACCAGGCAGTGATATCGAAATTGCATTCTTATTCATTTATAAAAATAAAGAACGTTTATTATCATTATAACTCGCAGCAGAAAGTAGAGAAACTTTTACTGCAAACATAATGAATGTATAAATTAGATAGAATTCGTAAATTGAAACAACTTTGGGTCGTGATTGAGGCGGAGTGATCCATAAGCCGAGTAAACACGTACGCGTAGCACGTAGCCACCGCCAGCAAGGCCAGGCGAGGGAGGCGATGCGATACGTCGGTCTGAGGTAAACAACGCTTGTCCACCAGGATTAATTAGATAATACAGGTGGAAAATACAGTGTGGCTCTCAATTAGCATTTTTCCCGCTCTGACTACCAACACGACTCGCCGGATGGAAACACGAGCCTCGCACACACCCTTGTTTTTTTCTCTCCTATTTTTTCCTCTCTCTCTCTCTCTCTCTCTCTCTCTCTCTCTCTCTCTCTCTCTCTCTCTCTCTCTCTCTCTCTCTCGTCACCAATGCATAGATATATTTTCTGCTATTGACAGAACGTGCTTTTTCTTTTCCTTTTTTTTTTATTATTTCTGTGCAACGGCATTTGCGTGTCATTCATTTCCCTAGCAGCACTCACAAAGCACGTGACCGAGATAACATTGATAGATTCTCTTGACTCTCCTGCAGCAAATTTCCCTGCTTAGATCAGACACGCGGGCCGAAGCCAATTGTGGGAACGATAGTTGAGAAGAGAGAAACTGGTGTGGAGTGAGAGTCGACGAGAGAACGAGTGGAGTGGGAGGACATACCACATACACATACATCATTATCAGCTCTCTCTCTCTCTCTCTCTCTCTCTCTCTCTCTCTCTCTCTCTCTCTCTCTCTCTCTCTCTCTCTCTCTCTGCCTTATTCTTCAGTATCTCGCGATGCAATGTGACGGCGAAGACTTCGAGCTGGAATAAAGCTCAGGAACCTTCTACGAAAGAGGTGGATGGTGGTGTTTCTTCAGCTGACGCATTCACAGGGCACCTAGCGCGTCTGTAGCTCAGGCACTGTTAATTCATTGTTGTTCCGATCTGCTCATTATACGTGAAGTAATAGTAATGATAAGGACTTATGTCAATAATTTATTTAACAATTGTATTGGTAAATAGGTGAATAACTGTTTGGGCACATAGGTAGATAAAGTGATGGATAAATAGGTGGTCATATAGATAGTTTGTTGACAGCAGACTTGTTTGAAAAAATAAATGCAAAATCATTTAACTTAAAACAATAGAATTATTGCATTCATATATGAATGCAAATACTGACATGGAGGAAAAACAAAATTAATGTAAATTGGGAAAAAAATGCATAAATTCCAATGATATAACGATATATGCTGGTGTGCACTTTTTGCATGTATTGATTAATTACATGTCAAAGACAAAATTGTCATCACACCGTTGACTTTCAATATTTATATAGTTCACTTTTCAGCCAAAGTTCATAAATATCGCTTCTTTTCAACATTCACTTAAGTCTTTTTCACACCTCCGCCCACCTGTCCTGCCTTGCCCCCGCCCTGAACTCCACCCCGCCTCCTCCGCCTCACTCTAAAACGCACCACATCAGAACACGGTAGATTTTCCGGCCGAAGGAATACAGTTCGCCTCGGTAGCCGTGAATTCCCGTCCGCGGCCAACGTCAGGGTCAGACTCTTGAAATAAACAATGGAAGAGTAAGGGAAAAGCTCGCTTCAGTGGGCTCAGCTCTGCATCTCAAACTCTTGAAGGATTCATGCTATATGAATAACGCGGTGGCACATGCAAAATTCATCCATTCTTGTGGGTTTGTTTGTGTGTGTGTGTGTGTGTGTGTGTGTGTGTGTGTGTGTGTGTGTGTGTGTGTGTGTGTGTGTGTGTGTGTGTGTGTGTGTGTGTGTGTGTGTGTGTGTGTTTAGCGAATACGTATTAACTGTTATTGTTATTACAATTTTCATTATTGATATTATCATTATTATTGTTATCATTATTATTATTTATTATTGTTATTATTATTATTATTATTATTATTATTATTGTTATTATATTATTATTATTATTATTATTATTATTATTATTATTATATTCATTATTAATCGTTTTATTATTTTTAGTAATTGTAGCAGTAGTAGTAGTAGTAATAGTAGTAGCAGCAGCAGCAGTAGTAGTAGTAGTAGTAGTAGTAGTAGTAGTAGTAGTAGTAGTAGTAGTAGTAGTAGTAGTAGTAGTAGTAGTAGTAGTAGTAGTAGTAGTAGTAGTAGTAGTAGTAGTAGTAGTAGTAGTAGTGAAAGAAGTACTTTTACCAGTAGAAGTAGTAGTTATTGTTGTTGTTTGTTGTTTTTCTTGTATAGTAACAGCAGCAGCAGTGATAATGTAAGCCCATAGTGGTTGTAATCTGTATATATATATATATATATATATATATATATATATATATATATATATATATATATATATTTATTTATTTATTTATTTATTTATTTATTTATTTATTTATTTATTTATTTATAGATATTTTTTTAATTGATTCATTAATTTATTTATTTATTAATTTATCTATTTTTGGTGTTGCTGCTCGTGGTGCCGCTGCTGCTGTTGCTGCAAAGCACGTCAAGTTATGGAATTCTCAATAGTCACTCATTCTGGTATCTCTCTCTCTCTCTCTCTCTCTCTCTCTCTCTCTCTCTCTCTCTCTCTCTCTCTCTCTCTCTCTCTCTCTCTCTCTCTCTCTCTCTTATCCTCTCTCCCTTTCCTCACCCACATCCGCCACCCTTTCACACACACACACACACACACACACACACACACACACACACACACACACACACACACACACACACACACACACACACACACACACACACACACACCTGTAATCAATACTCATGTACCATCTCTTCTTCCATCACCATCCATCGCACTACTTTCCACCACCTCTTCTCTCTCCAACAGTGTACAATGTCTCCTCTTGTTCTCCACGTGCTTGCTTTTTTTTTTCACACCCACCCACTCCTTTGAGGCTTACGCTTGGCGACTCCCTGCGTGTTGGATTATTAGCAGTGCAACAACTTAGATCTCTTACACTATAAGCAGGTGGTCTCTTGTTTTTTTTTTTTTTTCCTTTCTTTGTCTCTCCAGGGGCATTTCTCCAGGCTAGCTGCTTTTTTTTTATTATTATTGCTATTTGTTTTGGTGTGTGTGTGTGTGTGTGTGTGTGTGTGTGTGTGTGTGTGTGTGTGTGTGTGTGTGTGTGTGTGTGTGTGTGTGTGTGTGTGTGTGTTGGATAAGTGTACAATATTTTAATTATTGCTCTTCAGTTTTACGAGTATCTCCTCCTCCTCCTCCTCCTCCTCCTCCTCCTCCTCCTCCTCCTCCTCCTCCTCCTCCTCCTCCTCCTCCTCCTCCTCCTCCTCCTGATGCTCCTGCACATTCTTACACTTACTCTTAGCCTCTCTCTCTCTCTCTCTCTCTCTCTCTCTCTCTCTCTCTCTCTCTCTCTCTCTCTCTCTCTCTCTCTCTCTCTCTCTCTCTCTCTCTCTCTCTCTCTCAACCCTTCTCACCTCACCAAATCACAGTCAAAGCTAACATCCTTCTCTCTCTTTATCTCTTCCTATCTTCCCCCATTCCGCTCCCCGACCCTCCCTTCATCCTACCTTCCTCACCAAATCCTCCTCCCGAACCTCTCTCTTCACCCCTGGCCGATGGATGACTTTCCTTGCGCCAAACTTTACGGAGAGCAAGAAACATCACGCGTCCTTCTCTTCAAGGTGTAAATTCCATCTCATAAGTTTTTTTCTTTTTTTATCGGTGTGAGTAAATTCGTAAAATATATTTAAACTTACCCGGAGTTTGTATATGTCCATTTTTTTAAATTGAATCTTGGTTTTCTTATCTTCCTTCCTCACTTATCGCTCAAAAATAGTGAAAAGTTGATAATATATGCGTAGCGTTAGCCAGAAGAATAATTTGTACATTGCACGAAATGAAGATTCAAAGAAATAACGATAATAGAATACAAATGGGTGCTAATTCGATGCATATTTCCTCTCTGATTCCTTTGTATGTCATTTCCTGGGGAAGATGAGGCTGCTCTTATTATTTCCGATTAAAAAGGAAAAATCTGAGGCCATTCGCTTGGGGCTGTTAGGAATTGAAATGAGTTTTGTATTTTTCTCTCTATTAATGTTTTTATCTTTTCGTTGTGTCGTGACCAACAAAAAAGAGAGATCGTGTGGACCTTCTATTATAAATGTTCAGTGTTTGCATGAGCTTCACAAACTCATGAGTAAAAAATAAGTTCCTATGTTTCAGGGCAAGTGATTAAGTATTTGAAGAGAGATGTTGCACGAGTCCCGGACCGCTCAACATTACCTAACCTGAACTCAGATTTTTTTCTTTTACATGTATATATATATATATATATATATATATATATATATATATATATATATATATATATATATATATATATATATATATATATATATATATATATATATATATATATATATATATATATATATATATATATATATATATATATATATATATATATATATATATATATATATATATGAGAGACAGACAGGCAGACAGACAGACAGAGAGAGAGAGAGAGAGAGAGAGAGAGAGAGAGAGACAGACAGACAGACAGACAGACAGACAGACAGACAGACAGACAGACAGACAGACAGACAGACAGACAGACAGACAGAGAGAGAGAGAGAGAGAGAGAGAGAGAGAGAGAGAGAGAGAGAGGTCATTATGGTCCGTATTCAGAAACGCTCTGCTTTTTCACCACCACTATTTTCCAAGGCCACAGAGATGATAAGCGGGTTTTTCAAGTGAGTTTCTTCATTTAATAACATAGAAAGCGTGTCATCCTGCCTCTAGAACCGTGAAAACACCTTAAAAACTCGTGTAAACTTAAATAAAGCCTTTTGAAAGAGTGGAGGTGAAGCACATAAGTGTTTGAGAATACGAGCTTTATAAAATGAAGAAATAAGTAAACAGGCAAGTCAGTACATATTCTGACCTATCATGTTTAACTCACGGAAATATTCTAGAACTCACGGAAATGTTTTAGAACATTTCAGTTAAATGAAAGAGGATATGACTCCTTTGTTGTTGTTTGTTTGTTTCTTTTTTTATGTTAAGCTTTGAAGTTCCGAAGCGTGTCTTTTTTGGCCTGACCGGAAAAAAGGTCACTCGTTTAATGGACACTACAACCTCTTTCCGATTGCAGCATCATGACATGCTGAAATATATATAGCATCATCAGAGTGGAGAACGTTCAAAGTTCCGTTCAGTTCAGGTGAATGATGGTGCTTATCACCTCGGCGACAGCAGGAAGGTTGGAAAGCAGCTTTAAGCTGTACATTCAAGAAGGTAGTGAGTTCATTTTTCATTGGTAATGTAGAATGCATCTAAAACTATCAATATAAATATCAAAACAACTGCCGAAACTCAGTAATCTCCGCTAAAATCTGAGAAAATTTATGTTCATTGACAGCGAGGTGTTTCAGTACATAGGACCCGTGTTTCTCAAAGCATGAGGACAAGTTGTGTTGGCTTCACGATAATAGCTGGTGGACACAAGTTTTTTTTCATGACAGATTGGATAGTAACACAATGAAAGGAAAATAGAAGACAGCTAGTTACATATCAGGAGAAAAAAATAGTAATAAATTCAAATTCAAACCAAGAAATAGATTATTAATAGAGGGAGAAAGCACGAAACAAACCTCACATATGAAAATGAAATTAACACAGTGCATAAAAATTACGGGATTTTAAGGTAAGAAACCTCGTGAGGATTGGAGAATTATGAGTAAGGGAGAAGAGAAGCGTTGCAAATTTTAGATCTCGCCGAGCACAATGCAATTCTTCTTTCTTTTTGTTATTGCTATTTTTTTCTTCTTTTATTAGCTTTGTCATGATAAATGGAGGGAGAGAGAGAGGGAGAGGAAGAGGGAGAGAGAACATATATACTCTCTCCTTCTCTCATTGCAATTATCTACTATCTATCTATCTAACTATCTATCTATCTATCTATCTATCTATAACCATTTCCCATCAATTTTATTTCTTTATTTATTTACTGATTCTCCCTTTTACTTTAACATTTTGTCTGGATGAAACGAAAACGGCAGAATAACTCTAAAGGCCGCCGTGGTACAGTGGAACCATGCTTGCTTTGGGTCCTATGGGTCTCCAAGCGCACGGGTACGAATCCTGTCCACGGTCCGAGTGTAGATTGGGCTTCCTCACTCGGGGCAACGGTTTCCTAACGGGTGGGCTTTGAGATAGGAGATACCACAAAAAGTATCCCCATAAATTCCCGTGAAAAGCCCACATGGTATAAAAAAAATAATAACAACACCGCTGAACATCATTGCCCTATCTCAGAAGTCAGCCAATATTGTCTTCTATTTTATTCATTTTCACTTATTGGCTTGCCCGAACCGACGCCTTCCTATCAAATTTTGCCCGTGCGTAATTGGCTGAGAGGGGGAATATATATGTTTCTCAGCTTCATATTTTGTTTTTTGACTGGTATGTTTGTGTGTAAGTGCCTCTCTCTCTCTCTCTCTCTCTCTCTCTCTCTCTCTCTCTCTCTCTCTCTCTCTCTCTCTCTCTCTCTCTCTCTCTCTCTCTCTCTCTCTCTCTCTCTCTCTCTCTCTCTCTCTCTCTCTCTCTCTCTCTCTTCTCCTTCACTTTATTTTTTTCTCACCCACTTTGCCTTTAATTGCTACTGCACGTCTATGGGCTATTAGTTTGGCTCATGTAACTTATTTTCTTCTTCTTTTTGTCCTTTTTTTCCCGTATAATAACAACGCTCCCCCTCGCCTGCCGGCCTCCTTCGGGTGCTTTGCCTCCTAAAAACCAGGCATTTTCCCGTCCTACGTAAGATTAATATTGAGCTGCCAGGTTCAGGTTCTCCCTTAATCTCTGCCTCGAACACGGCTCTCCTCCTCCTTCGTTCACAGAATTTTGTTTCCAACTTATCTCTCACCTCTATAAAAATGTTCTTATTAATATGGATGATCCACTCGTACGTCGGATCTTCAGTTTCAGGTCCATTATGTTTTTTTTTTTTTCTTCTTTTTTTTATCCTGTAGGAGTAACTTTTTAAACATTATTTATTTTTTTTCTTCATTTTGAGGAATTTTCATGTTAAATGTCACGAGTTTTTATGATTTTTTTTCTTAATTTCTCGTTGTCTTCTTGCCTCCGTTCCAGCCTAAGCTTCATTTCCGTTTTCTGTCCTATTACTTTCAAACTTATAAACCCTCCACACCAACATGGAAAGTGCAAAACAGTACTCGTTTTTTCCTCCCTCCGTTACCACCCAGCCCTTCGCGATTTTACATGAAACACTGCCTGCGTGTCGGGAACCAGTATGTTTGCGCCGGACACGTAATGGTGACGTACAACCAGTAGATGGCGGCACAACTAAATAGGCAACACATCATCATCATCACCATCATGAAGCGTAAGTCACTTTAAATCTCTCGGCGTGACGCTAAACGGTGACTCTGCTCGGGATCCAAAGTTATCGGGAGGGCTACACATTCTGAATGAGGGAGGAGCAGCGTCCGCCTCTTGCCGCTCAGAAAGAAACCTTGCCGTGTTTCTTAGACCTCCCCCTACCCAGCACCCACTCCCCCAGGTGACGAAGGCCGCTTGTCGAGCACCCTGATGGACGCAGCTGACGCCCTTGCCTAAAGTTGTGACATGCTGGAATTAGTTTGCGCGCGTTGAAACTTCCTTTTTTTGTTAATTAGTCATTGTGATCGATGGCCAGTTTATGCCTTTTAACTTAAACTTCGCATGTACTTTTAATATAGTCAGGATTTTTTTCCCTTTTCCAAAAGTATAGTGATGGTCTCTTAGTTTTTTTTTTTTTTTTTCTGAGTGAATTAGATTTATTTACTTATTTATTAGATGTTGTTAATGTGTTAATGTTGTTGGTGGTGTTTTCATTGTTATTTTTATCATTGTTATTAGTATTATCATCATTATTTTTTACTGCATTTGTTGTAGCTACTACTATTACTGGCGCTACTACTACTACTGCCGCTGCTACTACAACTGCCACTGCTGCTCCTACTACTACTACTACTACTACTACTACTACTACTACTACTACTACTACTGCCAATAAGAACAAAAGCACCAACATAACCGCCAACAACAACACCCACACACTACCACTACCACTACCACTACCAGAGAGACACGACAAAAGCTTAAAGACACACAGGCAAGCAACACGACAGAGGGCGACATTGCATATCACTACGACCACAACTTCAATAATGTTCAAAGTGAAACACATCAGAGAATCAACAATATGGCGGGTGATTCTTTCCCTAACCATCTGTTCTATGCTACCCTCCCTCTACACCACCTTCCGTCTGCCCCCATCTACCTGCCTCGTCCCGCACCTGCCTATCCGCCCACTCCCAAAGCACTCCTGGATATTGGTCCGCCACAGCGCCCTTCCGCATCCACAACGGGGTGGCAGCGGGCACTATTCTGATCACAGCGGGTGTGGTGAAAGGTAGAATGTAATGGTGGTGGTGGTGGTGGTGGTGGTAAGGATAAGGCTGGTGGATATTAAGTACGTCTTCTTTTGTATAAATGATGTGGCAGTAAGCGAGGTAGGAGTAATGGAAGCAGTATAGTGGAGGTGGTGGTAGTGGTGATGTTTTCGAAGATTCTATTGTGATAACAGGAGTAGTAAGAGTAGTGGTATAGTAGTAATCATTAAGATGGCTCACGAGGTGACTATACTTTTGTGGCCTCCTGTTAAGATTATGATAAAAAGAAACACCATTAAAACACTGAAGAATTGAGCGAATTCTAATGTTTACATGTGATGATTGCCCTGAAACACAAACACTGTATTATTTATGTGAGCGAGCTTTCCAACGATGCGACTGGCGACAAATATTTCAAGATGAAGTACTCTCCTCCTTCGGTAAGATTTGGAACAATTAGGCGAACGAACCGAGGTGATTAACTAAATAAGCAGCTTACGATGGTTAACTGTCTACACAGCTCGTGCATATTAAAGACGTTTACCGTGTGCCGCCCTGCTAACCCTAACATAGTAATGGTTTTCTATAAGAAGTGCTGATGTTTGCATAGCACATGATTCACCATTACATACGTAAATATATGCAGCATGAATATGTTACCTTTTATATTATTTGCATACGTATTTTTTTTTCACTTTTCTTCATTAGTTTCTTTACTTAATTTCACTTTTATTCAACTCTGGCTATTTAATTCCACTTTAGAAATGCATACTTATAAGACTATTTGAGAATTTAGTTTTAACCAGAAAAAAAAGAAATGATGTCGTACTTTATGAATGGAGACACGGAATACATGCCCAATTTTTCCCGTGCAGCAGCAGCCCCGGGGAACACTCCATTTCGGAGGCTTTAATCACCGAGGACTGTCAGCTCGGGTCTCCACTCTTTTTTCTTTTTCCTTTTTTCATCACAACAGTATTATTCGGCATCCAGGCGGAACCTCCCCCTCTCCTCTTCCACCCATCAATTCGCCCATTCCTCCTCCCCTTTTGCCATTTCCATCCGCATCTCCCTTCTCTTTCTACTCTCCTTCCTCATTACCGTTCCGTAACTCGAAGAACAATGACATAACTTGACAGAAATAAAAACTTTCACTCTGGATATTGTTACGTGTGTCATCCATCACCAATATTTCTATGGTCCTTTATATATGCCGAGGAAATTTATGAAGAGTTCGTGTGTGTGTGTGTGTGTGTGTGTGTGTGTGTGTGTGTGTGTGTGTGTGTAATGTTTCGCGGCAAGTCTCTCAGATGTGTGCTGCATGACGGCGAATCTACAGGAAAACTTATCGTGACGAAGTGTTAAGGACAAGGTTTTGCCAGGATAGTGTGTTGCGGCCGTCACGAGGGTGGTCGTGGTGGCATTGAGGAGATTTCTTTTCTGATTATGAGCTTTTTCTTGGACATGATTAACGACACAAACCAAGAACCAAGGTGATTAAAGAACAACCAAATAAAAAAAATAGTTCTAAATATTGTTCATGGGGGAAAAGATGTGTAAATGAATAGAAGGAAAGAGTGAATGTAATGAATAACTTGTACATCAGTAAGACGCTGAAAGATTCGATGCTCAGAAAGATTATAAGATTTACTGCAACAGGATTTTATGAATGTTTATTTCCTTGATCTAATCCTAAAGGTTGTTTACATAACTGCCTCCTTATATTTCTTATAATGTTGAAATCTCATGAATGTTATGTTCTTTATTTACTTTTTATCATTTATTTATTTCTGAGAGAGAGAGAGAGAGAGAGAGAGAGAGAGAGAGAGAGAGAGAGAGTTTTGTGTCGAGAGCAGCTAATCTTCTCCTTATTTTATTGAGACAGAAATGGAAACTCCCCGAGAGAACACTAAAAAGAATCCTAATTACTTGTATATTCCATGCTTTTTCGTCTCCTTAGTGTGTCACCTTTCCCTGTAACATATTGCTCTCTTTTGCACGTATTAGTATTCATGCCCCATCCACCTTGTATACATGTCCCTTATTGTGTATTGCAGGTATGTAGCGACTCCCTGTTTCCCTGTTGTATATTAAACATTGTGGTGGGAGAAATGGAAATAGTGGTGATATTTGTGGCGTTGGAAATTGAGATATTAATTGCGGTGGTTGGGAGAGAGGGGAGCGTAGTTTGTAGTGAGGCTGACTTTATGAATTGAGGTGGAGATGGTGATTGATGGTGTTGTAGTGGCGGGGACAAGTGAACCGATTGGTGCGTGCAAGTGTGGAGGGTCCGTGTGGGTAGTGGTTGTATTGTTGAACACTGGCGCTCGTTTTTAATCCTAGTTTTAGCCTTCACTTCTGTTTCCATTGGACAGCCTGTTTTGACTCTTAACGCTAAGCAGATGAACCTCAGGGAAAAGGATTAACGTAAAGTTTCCACGTTGCCTGTTTGCAGATTAGAATAAAAGAAAAAATAGTTTCGCTAGTTTTTACACAGAAATACAATAATGTTGAGTTGGTGATGCTGCCACGCACGCTAATCTGACCATCGCTACTGTCCAGGACCACCGTTGCCGTTGCATCCTCCGCCCACCGCCAGGTAGGGAGCACCTCTTGACACCTCGGAGCTTAATTTTTTTGGTGCTACATTTCTCTCTTTTGTTGGATCACACGTCACATTTTAGCCCTTTCAGTACCATGACACGTTTTCATATTCATTTTGGTCACTATTTGATGATTTTATACAGCTTTAGATATTTGTGTAGGGATTAAAAGAAGACTCTGGCCATTTATCTTCTGACCTCCATAAACCCTTCTGGATGTAAATGAATTCGTCCAGTCATACCTAAAACTGTAGAAAAATGCGTCTTAGTACTGAAGGCTTAATTTGGCTTTACCACGAATCTGAAGCAATTAGTAAAGAAACTTCCATAAATAACTAGTGTGTTCCGCGTAGTAAAATTGACACTTTTTATTTTATTATTTTTTTTTTTTACCTACTACTCGGTGGAATGTTTGATAAGCAGCCGTCGTTCGATCTGTGGACTCTGCTTAATGAACTATCACTGTTTTCAGAATAAGATGAAATTTAGTAACTGCGTGTGTACTACATCAGTACATTCAAAATGAGTAAGTAACTATTTAGAAATATACACCATTAACTATACCACTGAAATTATACATTAGTAGCATGAAAGCAAATAAAAATGAAAATAGTTATAAAGATAACAATAATGATAATTATAATAATTAATGATAATAATAGTAATGATAATGATAATGATAATAACAATAATAGTAATGATAATGATAATAATGATAATAATAGTTCCAGCAGTTGTGATAGCTGTGAACAAAATTACAAGATTCAGGAACCATTTCAACAAACGTAATATTAATCAACAAATACAAACACGGGGTGAAATCGAGATACTCAAAAAATGGAATAAAATAACAAATTCTTTTTAACGATAGAGTTTTGAGGAAAATTGGATCGCACAAGAGAAAATGTAAAACTCTGGTGGCTTAGTGTAAAAATAAATAGGCAGTGGTGGTAGCCTGTGGTGGGAGTGAATGAGGAGCAAGAGTGCCTCTGTGTAAATGTCAGTGTGTGAAAGAAGAGTGATTGGGAGATACTAAGTGTATGAGATTGAGTGATTGAGAGGGACTGACCAAACAAATGTGTGAGATTAGGAAAGGCCGTTCCTATAGTTACAAATTATATACCAATTGTCGGCTGCTTATGTATTGGTACGTAGAGGGAGTTCCTATTGCCTAAATCCAATTATATCGCCCCCACAGTACGATTTTTTCTGAAGGGACTCACGTGCCCATAACACTCACACATACACACTTCCAGTTCTAGTGTGCAGGCAAGTCAGTCATGAAGGCAGATTGCATTCCCGTCACCACTTGTATGAGTATTGTATTCAGAAATCTCGCCGGCGGAAGAAAAGTGATACATCAACAGAATTGCAAAAACATCATGCCAGTCTTGCATGCGACGAATGAAACTGATGATGAAAGCACTGTTCATTGCACATATTTTGGGTTCACACTCCAGAATACTGATTTCCAAACAATAAACTATCACACACACACACACACACACACACACACACACACACACACACACACACACACACACACACACACACACACACACACACACACACACACACATTCTTGCTTGTATGTCAAATCGATGTTTCCTAACGTATAACATCGCCAAAGCTCGCTTCCTCCTCTCGACAATAACCCTGTCAGCCCAGAATGCGGCCTGAACAATACACAGCTCTGAAAAATTCGCGGCATTTTTCCTTCTTTTATTACTTCTCCCGGAAACATATTTCATGGAGGCGAAATTAGCTTTTGTAGAAGTGGCAATGGCAAGATCAACCACGCTGATTAGCCGGCCAGTCTCATTAGGAGCAGTAGGATGGCGGGGGGAGGAGACAGCTGCCGCGTTCCAATGTATGGCGCCGGCTGGACGACTACGATATAAGAGGAAATGGTATTTGGGATAATAAAGACAAGAAAGAGAGAGAGAGAGAGAGAGAGAGAGAGAGAGAGAGAGAGAGAGAGAGAGAGAGAGAGCATCCAGTCGACATAACTGCATTTTTCGGGTACAGAGCAAATACAAACAACAGAAACGAAATTCCGGAATTATGCCACCGATAAATCGACGCCACCGGCTTTTCGTGTTCCAGCAAGCGAAGCAAACAGGAAGGGAAGCATTTTTTTTAATAAATATTATGTCATTTGTTTGCTACTGTGTGACCTTGACCTTTTCCCGAGGTTTGAAATGTGTGTCACCATCGGCATCATTATTGTTGTCGTATTCATCATGGATATAAACAAAAAAATTGATGTTCTTCAAATACACACTGGGCCATGAATATGACATGTATTGGCTCGAATTATTGAAATATCTATAAATGTATGCTTGTTTAGGACAAAAACAATACACGCAGTACTAGAATACCAATAATGCTTAATTTCTCTGAGACAGATTCCTTCCTCATATACTTCTGATGCAACTTTAACTTTTTAGGTAACTTCACCGGATTCTGACTTCACTTTGTAAGACAGTACTTGATTATTTTCCTTGAGGAACGAATACTTAACTATTTTCCGTAAAGAACGAAAGTGTGATTTTGTACATGGAATGATTGTCGCTTGTATTGCATCCAAAGACTGTGATTGAGGGCAACAGGAGGTATTTCTAAGATTTGATACTAAATAGATGCAGATTTTGGCCTCAAAACATTCTTTGAGCCAACGAATTCGTATTTCATGTGGTTTCATTGGAAAAATTTTCTTTTTCTAAAACGTCGTTTAATTCATTTAATTTAAATTAAACCTCAATGTCGAGAGTGAATATAAGCAAACATTTCATAAAACTGTAGCTTAAAAATTAACGTAGTCCCTGAACTACATCACGTGTGCCACATTATCAGATCCTTGAGCTCGTCAGGATCACGTAGCAGCAGACAAATTATCTGGAGCCCCACATTTTTACCGGAAGGGAGCTGTATGGAAGACTACACGCGGGAGATGCTCGTGTTGCGGTAATGAGATGTCTGGAAGGGAAAGGAGCGCGTCAGTATCTACGTCTCCCTATCCCGCCCCGAGTCACCAAAGCGTTAAGGTGACTTTTTGTTTCTCACATTTTGTTTTGAGCGTGAAAATAATGAAGTAAATTAGCACAGTTAGTGTAAGAAAGTCACGCGTACAGCTATCGCTCGTGCCCTCTCTCCAGTGTTCCTGTTGCCTCTTCTGGGTAGCGGTAATGGTGTGGCGTTCATTTTTAGGTTTGTGGGGCGTTTAGTCTTCCTTTACTGGGGGTGTTATGGCTGCTTCTAAGTCTTTGTCTGTCTGTTTCTGTCTATGAATACGTCTTTGTGTCTGGATATCAGCCTCTCTAGCCATCTGTTTTTCTGTTTCAAAATCTGTCTATATATCCAAGTGTTTCTTTGTTTGCCCTTGTGTATTATTTGTTTGTTTGTTTTTTGTTTGATTTTTTACTGCTGGTTTTATGGTTGTCTAAGCTTATCCTTGTATGTTGCTATCCTTGCGTCAGTCTGTCTGTCTGTAAGTCCGCCAGTTCGCTGTCCTCCTGTCTTTCTTTGTTTGTCCTTATGTTCTCTTGGTGTTGTTTTTTTTTTTTTTCCTTTTTGCTATTGGGGTTTTACGGTCGTCTCTAAGTCCATGGCATTCTGCCTTTTCTTTGTGTACTACCTCCGTGTTTGTCTACCTGTCTATGGTTTTTTTTTTTTTATCTATGTTTGCCGTCCGTGTGTATTTTTCTTTTTTTCCCTCTCGTGCATCATTTGCGTTTTTTTGTTTTGTTTTGTTTTGTTTTGTGTTGCTTTTGCGTATGTGTATATGTTTTTACACTACCTCTTGTCAGTGTCAGTCTCGTTTATTGTCCCTGTCAATTGTTAGTTTTTTTCCAGCTTTCAAGAACACACACACACACACACACACACACACACACACACACACACACACACACACACACACACACACACACACACACGTACTTTGTTGTGTAAGTTCCTCCTCGTCGATTTGTTCTGGCGGCAGGTCGGAATGGCGGGTTGTTTTGTCCTATGGAAAGTTGCCCTGAAAAAATATTGCTCCTCGAAACTGATCCAACAAGGTGAAAGAGTAAGAGGAGGAAGTGGGAGCCGCTGCAGGAACATTGGACCCACTACCAGGGATCGAGTGTTCACCTTGAAAGACAAATATGATGATTCATCTTTGCCTTGTTTCTTTGTTTATTAGTTATCCCTGGAAGTGAAAGAAAACGGATTAATTTGATAGAAGTCTGATGCGATTGTTTTGTTTCCGCACTGTTTCAATGTTGGCGCCATTTTTTACATATTGTGTGAGGAAAGTCAAGAATATAAGGAGAGTTTGGGTTTAAGTGCATTCTCGAGGCTTTCCGTAAGTTTTAAGTGCATACTGGTCGTGGACCCGAGAACTCTTTATTAAATTTGAATATGCAAATCCAAGCTTGTTATTTCTTCGGAAGCGCCTCGCTAAACTCCCAAGGAAATGTGTTTTACGGAGACGCGGCCAGAAAGACAGAGGAGGCGCGAGGAGGCGTGTCAGACAAAGGGCGACACAAAGTGGTGGGGTACTTTGGTCCTCCCAACACGTTCCCACCAAATTAAGAGGCGTCGTTTCCTTGCTGCCACACTAAAACACCAACGCGCCATCTCGAGGCAGTGGTCATTATCATTAACACAGTGGCGTCGGAAGGCAGGAGGCGGCGATCATACAATTTCGTGCCTCTTCTTGACACTGCCAAAAAAAAAAAAAAAAACAGTTCTAACGCTTCCTCCCGTAAAGAGAAAGAAAACTAACACAGAAGACTTCATTTACTGTAAATGGATACCTGAGAGTATAAGGACTTACCGAGACGTATGTGTAAAGACGAGTTTTAGGAAAGTAAGAGACGGAAAGCGCCTTTACGGACACATTCCTTTACATTACCCTCCTTCTCCCCGTATGGAGTGAATCACCCTCTAAAAGGTGAACAACAACAAATGAGCCACTTCGTCCTTGCCAAACAATAGAAGGAGGTGTTGCGTCTCCAAACAACAGTGGCGTTCCTCACGAGAGTGTTTCTTTGTCCCTCTTTTTGTTCGGTACTCAGGCAGCGGCTCCCTTAGACAAATAGCTGGCAGGTGCGCCAAGCAGAGGCGGAAATATACGAGGAATGTAACTTGTTATTGTGTTCCACGTATATAAATGAGTGCGCGCCACTGCCTTGTGATCGTAAGGACGGCCGGTCATGCACAGGTGGCGGGACTGCCTCGCGCCGCCTGACATGCATGCCATTAACTATACGGGCAGGGGAGTGATAGTCTAGATTTTAATTAAGCGTCATGTACTCGGACGTGTTTCGCATGACCAAATCCCTTAATGTGTTCTGATGCAGCTCCCTTCCATTATCCATGCTACTCTTTTTCAGCATTTTATCACATGTTTCATAGTTCCCTGTCTATCCCCTTGCTCAAATGGTTCCAATAATCCTTCTGCCATTTTCGTGTCATGTTTTTCTTCCCTCTCTTTTTGCCTTTTCTTTTCCTGATTTCTTCCTCTCCCCTCTTATCCTTCCCTTCCCCTTGTTTGTAATTTTTATTCGATGCTTAACCATTCTCTCCTCCTCTCCCTTTTCGTTTCCTCAGGTAGCCCTCCTCCCTCTCCTGTGCCTCTTCCCCTCTGCCTCCCCTGCTGCTGAGGGCGTGGCACTTGGGGTCATCACTCACTCATTTCCTCCTCCT
>NC_059298.1:11871080-11913580 GCF_017591435.1 Portunus trituberculatus
TCCAGCAGGTCTCCTTTCTCATGAAATAATTCAGAATGTTTCATTATTCATACAATTATATACCAGGATATACCGTGAAGTGAGTCATGCTTTACGTCCTCCCTTGCACTACGCATTGAAGAGAAATGTATATAAACAGTAGTCTCGGTATATCGATGTATATACTCAAAGAGGAAGCTGTGAGTAAGTGACTGTAGCCCAGCACTGGCCGTGTTTGTTGTACGTGCGACAGTATTCTCCTTTAGGTTTAATGGAGTAAGTCATTGCTTCGATCTCCAACTATTGTGGTTGTCCTGTCTGGCCTTTCTTTTCAAGCTTAACCTCCAATAGTGAACGCAAAACACAACAGAAGTGCAATATAAAACCTTCCTTCAGCATGAATACATACAATCTGGTAAAGTGTTTCTCTGTGCTTTGTCTCTCCACCCCAACAAACACACACACACACACACACACACACACACACACACACACACACACACACACACACACACACACACACACACACACACACACACACACACACACACACACTACCTTTTCTCCGAGCACCCGTGCCTTCTCTTCATGACTTAAACCCTCTCCTCCATAGAGATACGCAACAGAGTGGCCGACCTTACCAATATCAACAATGGAGACAAAAGCGAACAATGGCAGCGATAAACAAATAACCTCTTTATTCTCTCCGCTCCGATGCAAAGTCCAAAATATACACCAGCAAATAACAGACTTTGAATATTTACTGTCAGAAGCAGCGGCAGACAGGCAGGCGACAGAGGGAGGCCAGTGCAGCCCAGCGAGGGAAGCATCAAAATTCAAATCAGGCAGTTCCTCGGCAGTAAAACGGAGCAATACTGAGTAGTGAGGCTCCTGCTGCTGCCCATGCGTGAGCGCAAAGATAAGATCATGCCGGCAAAAATTCGTTTCGTAGACACTAAGAACCAGACAGCGGTTAAAGATGATACCAAGCGAGAGAGAGAGAGAGAGAGAGAGAGAGAGAGAGAGAGAGAGAGAGAGAGATTGAGGGGGAGGGAGGGGAAAGAGGGCTTGTTTTATTATACCCTGGAGAGGGAGGTTACGGGAAAGATGTGTGATGGGTGCTTCCCCTACACACTTTCAGGCCCTTTGCCATTCCTGCATGACAGAGAGAGAGAGAGAGAGAGAGAGAGAGAGAGAGAGAACACTTTCGTATCCTCAAAATAAGAAAACACGAATAAAAATCCACTTCTGCATATCGTAATACAGTCATCACTTACGTGCTCCTAATCCATCTCTTTGTGTTCAACCTTTACCCAACCCTACGCTGTCTGGCTCAGTCTTGTGCCCTTTGTCCTCTTCCTCAGCGGGAAGCATCATCATCTAGCGTCGTGTGTAGCCATTCCCGTCCCGGTGCGTGACGTGAGAGCAGAGAAGGGCGACCAGGAGGAGCAACGCTAGCACCACTTCGTTCCTCCGTGCTGGTTTTTGTCTTTCAAGCGAGAACCTCGATTTTGTCCATTTGTGTGGCGGGCTCAGAAAGGGTAATACGAGAGAGAGAGAGAGAGAGAGAGAGAGAGAGAGAGAGAGAGAGAGAGAGAGAGAGAGAGAGGAAAGAATGGAGGAAAACCAGCGTTGACGAAAGAGAGGGAAACCATGAAAATAGAAGTTTTAGAAAATGACATAAAAAGATTAGGATGGAAGCTGAGGAAAGGACGAAGAGAGAAAAAGAAGCGGAGAATGAAGGAAAATAATAGAGAGGTAGGAGGTGCGACTTGGGAAGGGAAGGGTCGTGGAAGGTACGCGAGATGGAAGAGTAAAACAAGAGAGGAGAGGGGGCCGCTAGACAGTGAAGTGCCAGGAAGGTTGTTTTGTGGTTGTCTTGGGAGCAAAGTTAATGGTACGCTTGCTACCCGGGAAAAATTAGGACGGCTGGGAGAGAATCCTTCGCCGCAGCAAGGTTTTACACCGCAGTAGTGATTGCACCTCCTGAAATACGGCTCGGAGTGGCCAGCTGACGTGGGCAAGTGTGCTGCTGGTGCTGCACCACATGATGATACAGACGAAAGTTGAGATGCAAGAGAATAGTGTTAAATAATCATACGTGATCGGGTCGTACTTGCTAGGAAAATAAAGTGATGTAAATTATGTTTTTCCATTTGTTTTAAAGGCTAGAAGTTTTTATTCGCATTTGGAGAAAAGTTTTGTTCAGTTTTTCAAATTAAATATCATTGCACTGTTTGAGGCTGGACGGAACTGATTCCGTAGTCTCAGGTATTACTCAGAAAAGAAAAATGTTGCAATACAGGTATCCATTATCACCTTAGGGTAAGCCGCTTCACTTTGTTTTCCACCCGGGAGATGAGATAGTATTGTATTTATACAATACTGTCTCAGGGAATACGCTTTATAGAAATACTGTAGATATGGCCGAAGGTGTAGAACTATTCATTCAACGCATACCTTCCACGTGTCTTCAGGCATAAAACAATTATTTCGTGAAAATTTGATTATTTCTCAGACGAAGAAGTTTGAACACACTACTAAGGAAAAATGCGAACACTATAAATAAGTGACATTAAAGGTATACAAAAATTCTGTTGTAATCGGTCTTTACTCTGTGTTTGGCTCTTTGCTCTGTGTTTGAGTTACTCTCTCGGTGTGTGGCGGCAGGCTCCTGACGAAGGTAATTATAGTTTCTGGCTCACGAAAACACCTCGTCTTGGAAAGAAAAACAAGTGAGTCAAGTCTTATTTAATTAGAAATTTGAGATGAAAACCTCTTCAAAAAATTAAGGCACTCAAACTCTTTACGGCATTTCATTTTCACTCAATAGACGTTCATTATCCCATCCCTAGCCGTGACGCAGCCAGCACTGCATCACTGCAACTCTCCACATGTTTGTTGATTCAATATTGTCTCGCTCGAAATAAGGTCAGAGCATTTTTTCTGTTCGCCATTTACACTGTGTATACAAGACAGGAACGTTGTTTAGGAAGCTAATCAACATTCAGCTTTGTTTGTCTTTTGAGTTGGATTTGTAAACCAGACAATTATAAAATGTGCAGGACTTTGTATGAGAACACAATTTAGGGGCGAATTTAGCCATTGGAAGGGAATGTCGTGACTCTTCACACAGAAAGAAAATCATAAATGTTATCAAAATCGTCATGGTGGAAATATTCGTGACGGCGTTGACAGTGCTGTATTTCTGGAGGCAGTGTATTGTTTGAAGGTCACTGTAGGAAACGGCAACAGCATTGTATTGCTAAGGGGGCAAGGCTGAGTAGTTCACGTGTGACTGATCTGCTTTGCTAGTATTGTTATAGTTATCATTAATATCAGTAATGTGAATATTAATAATAACTATAATAACAATAATATCAATAATAGTAATAATAGTAATAATAATAATAATTATAACAATAACATTAATAATACTAATAGTAGTAGTAATTGTCGTTGTTTTCTCCTTGTAGGAATTATTTTAATCATAAAATAAGTGTGAGAGTATAGTAATACATATGCATTTACTCTTTGTTCAAGGTATGCGGGTCTCTTCCTGTCATCTGTAGCCCTCACGCCATGCCTCGCCACACCATCTCCTCAGTAGGCTCATAGGAAAAAAAAAAAAAAAAACAGGTCTCCCTTCTTTCCGGTAATACAGAACATAACCTTTAAATCATGCTAGTTTTGTGAAGCCAATTTATTTTAGGCATTATTTTTGATAGAGGAAATATACAGTCTCCACATATTCTGAAAATTATGAACTCCAGAGGAAAATAATATTTGTGTGTGGCAGAGTTGCGAACTTTCCCTTCCCTGTGTGTGTGTGTGTGTGTGTGTGTGTGTGTGTGTGTGTGTGTGTGTGTGTGTGTGTGTGTGTGTGTGTGTGTGTGTAACTGCCAGTCTTTTTGTCTACCTGTCCCTTTTCTCCTCTGGTCTCTCTCTCTCTCTCTCTCTCTCTCTCTCTCTCTCTCTCTCTCTCTCTCTCTCTCTCTCTCTCTCTCTCTCTCTCTCTCTCTCTCTCTCTCTCTCTCTCACACACACACAATTCTCATCGTCGTGCATTCACCCTTCGCCTCATTCCGTAAGATGAAAGTAAATAGGGAAAAACGTAAGAATCCACCAGGCCTACACGTGCAGTTTCCGTCTGAAACATACCTACCTATTTCTATCATCCTCATCCATCTGTTACAGCTCTCTAATGACTCAGCACTAACAAACTAATTCAGTTAATTTACTTCCCTATTTGAGAACCAAGTCTATCCGTATTGCTTAATTTTAAAACTTAATCCATCATATACTGCTTGCTGTCTTTATAATTTGCTTCCGTCACCAATGTTACATTTCCTATAAGCTACAGGTACAGGTAGTGGTTAATGGTATCATTATTCCTGCGTCTTGCAGAGAGGGAATGATCTCTACGTACTTCATACACATGTCGAGAATCGAATTTTTGTGCCTTTTGCGAGTCCTACGATTCAGTGTGGCACTCTTTGTTCTTTTCTTTTCGCCTTCACTTAGTTATTTTGGTTTATTGTACCTTACAAGTTCAGTGATTTATCGAGAGAAATAAGCAATGCTTCAAAACTCCTGTCTTGAATTAATCAAGCTTAAGATTATTATAACAATGGACACTGAAGAGTCCATACACACGCGCGCCCATCTGTGCTGTACTATTCTTTTTTATATACATAGACGGTGTACCATCAAATGTTTCATGTGCGATCTTCGTTCACCAGCTGCAATTCCTTTGTCTGCTTTTGTCATCTTTGTCTCTGCTCCCACAAGCTTTTGCACATTCAGTGCATACCACAGTCAGCGTTATCATCGTCATTACTGTCACCATTATTACCATCGTCATTACTGTTATCATCATCACCAGCAACAGCGCAATGCTTCCACTGCAATACAAAAGACTTCCATCAAAGTTCCTCATGCATATCCAAGCTGTTCACTTATACCAAGGGGCCCCGGTAGAACGGATCACATCACCTCCACGTCAACTCAAATTCTCTCTCTGACCTGCTTTCTTTTCATCGTTCATAAGTTACAGTTCATATGATATAAATAAATACAGATAATGATGAACAATTAACACTAAAAACTAAATATCATGATAGTATGAAAGTAGGAAAAAATTAAACAAATTAGAACAGACGGCCGCGCTACGCAGTCCTCGCCTCGACTGTTTGTTGGGAGTTCATGTCGCAGCTCGCGGCCTCCCCTTTTATTTTCCTCTCTGTTGAAGCCTGACTGATCTGTTCCATTTCTCTTTCTCTGTTCAGTGAGGGGGGAGGGATGAGAGAGGAAGGCAGGCAGACCAGGCAGTGGGTATTGCCTCTCCCACTCTTTCCCTGTATCCTCTCCTCCTCCCCCTCATCATTCTCTCTCTCTCTCTCTCTCTCTCTCTCTCTCTCTCTCTCTCTCTCTCTCTCTCTCTCTCTCTCTAACACGTTCTCTGTCTCATCATGTATGTAATATTTACACGCGAATATTCACCTGCATTGAAAAGTGCACAAGGTAAAATGCTCTTACGAAAAATAATGTTGTCGTTTTTTTCTGTGTATCAGTCCATGCGCTGAACTGTTTTATGTTGCCAAATGTTTCTTTGTTTGTGTAACCCCCCCGCCTCCCTCTCTCTCTCTCTCTCTCTCTCTCTCTCTCTCTCTCTCTCTCTCTCTCTCTCTCTCTCTCTCTCTCTCTCTCTCTCTCTCTCTCTCTACTACTACTACTACTACTACTACTACTACTACTACTACTACTACTGCCCCGTCATTTTGAATTTGTCCTTCCATGTATCTATCTATTTATCTTCCTGTCTACCTGCCTTTCTACTTTGTTTCATCTGGCACCAGCTCCATTTGCGGTAGTGCGACAGCTCAAGTATATTCCTCTGGTCTAACAAAGCGGATTTGATACCAGCCATCCAGCCTCATTGCGGCACGTGCGAGGGAACCAATCAGGTAATGAGATAAAGCTGCCTTTCCATTATTCAGGCCTGGCAAGGGAGATAGATCGCCGGCTGTTACTTTTCATTCTTTCTGTGCGCTAATCTACGAGCATTCACCATTTTGTGTCCAGTAAGCTCGCATAATCTGCCTGTTTACTAGTTTTTTTTTTCATCTTTGGTCAGGATCTCTCTCTCTCTCTCTCTCTCTCTCTCTCTCTCTCTCTCTCTCTCTCTCTCTCTCTCTCTCTCTCTCTCTCTCTCTCTCTCTCTCTCTCTCTCTCTCTCTCTCTCTCTCTCTCTCACTCACACACACAATGATAATAGTAACAAAATAATAGTAATATCAGTAATAATGGTAATAATGGAAATAAGAGATAATATATAAAATTTTCTCTCTCTCTCTCTCTCTCTCTCTCTCTCTCTCTCTCTCTCTCTCTCTCTCTCTCTCTCTCTCTCTCTCTCTCTCTCTCTCTCTCTCTCTCTCTCTCTCTCTCATAACTTGTGAATAGTGCGCAGTTAGATATATATCTTACTACCGTGGGTACAATCTTTTCCTTCCTTCTCTGTCTCTGATGTGATTCCGAAACGAAAAAAAAATATATATAGAGCAAGTTCTCGCCATTCTTCTCAATTGCGTGTGTGTTAGTGTTGTACAATCTCCTTGGTGCGTGCCTGCGTGTTTCCATAGCCTTTCGCAGAGAGAAGAAAAAAACTGAGACAACTGCGACGAAGATACTGCAGAGACCTGTGAAGAATCTCAAGTATTCCGTAAACCTGGAAGGCATTTCACGAAGATTAAGCAAGATTTATGACAGTAACGTGATGTATAGTGCAGCCTGAGACAAGGTGGGAGGGAAGACGTTCGTGTCAAGAGTTCAGAGAGGAAGGAAAGAATGTGCAGCAGACTATAAGATAGCGGTACAGAGAGAGAGAGAGAGAGAGAGAGAGAGAGAGAGAGAGAGAGAGAGAGAGAGAGAGAGACACGGACAGACATGTAGAACGAGACAAGATAAATTGAAAAGGGAAAAAAACCGACTGTTAATCTGTTTCTCGTCATGTTTGGAAACCTGTAAAATATGACGTCCCTTATCAGTATGTAAGTTATCGGATTATACAAATATAGATATTGTAATGTCTTATATATAATTTTAATTCTAAGCGAGAATACAAACTCATTTTTGCTTGATCCTTATAAAAAGAACCTGCAATGTTGTGTCCATTCAGCAGATAAAAATGTCGTTTTCAAGTGCCAAAAGCAGAGAGTCAGACTCAGTGACTCAGTGAAGCCCAGTATAGTAACTGATGCCATACGAAGCAACCATGATGTGTGGCGTGGTGGAAAAGTGTTGATTAAAGCAGATGCACCAACCTACGACCGCTGCTTGCCTTCGTGCCCTCGACGCGTGTGGTTATGGTAGGTAAGGAGTAGCGAGAAGAAATCTAAGTTGTGTCTTTATCATCACACAGGGACTGCCACGTGTAGGTCTGGCGGCCTCTTGCAGCTTCCCTCTTTTCTTATGTTCTTATGTTCTTAATTACTGCATATCCTGTTGATTAGATATTTACTCGTATTTTGAGGCTTCCCAGCAATATGTTTCTTGTCAGAGGAACGAGTAATGAATATTGACGAGGTGGGAAAAAAAGAAGATAGATTGCTGCTATTCATTATTCTTCACAAATAATTGATTTATGCATATCTACCTGAAAACTACAAATCTTTCACAGATATAATATTGTAGCACCCTTCCCACTCTCACAATCGTCACTATACACACTCTCCTGCCTCACACCACCGCCGTCGCATAACATCACACACACACACACACACACACACACACACACACACACACACACACACACACACACACACACACACACACACACACACACACACACACACACACTCGCCACACACGATCACCTTGTTGTGTCGATACTCTGCCGCGGGAATCTGCAGCGTCGGCTCTTCTGAAAAACTCATTTCACGGCCGGCAGCACTCATGAACATCGCGTTGCGGTAATAATGTCGTTGTTGGAGTTTGATTTGGCCAAGTGCGTGGTGGAGCTGCTCTTTATTATCCCAATGTTGTTGTGGTTATCTGCTCATTCGCTAATTATTTCTTTCTAGTTCAGTGTCCTTTTGATTTCTGGGTTTTTTTTTTTTTATCTATTTATTTATTTGTTTTTATTTATTACTATAGTCCGTTCATCCAAAGAATCCTGCCCCCCCCCGCCGCCACTAAACCTTCCCGACACTTAAATTTTCTTCAAGTACATTTATTTTTCTTCAAGCTATAAACTTGTATATCTATTGAGTTAAGTGAAGAAAAATAAATGTACTTGAAGAAAATTTAAGTGTCGGGAAGGTTTAGTAGCGGTGGGCGGGGGTGGGCAGGGCTGCCAACCGAACTAGCAGTTTCGGCCTGGATTCTTTGGATGAACGGACTTTTTTTTTTAGTCTGATCAATAGTTTTGATTTGTGTGATGTCTCTTGTACCGTATTCTCTGTCTCTCTCTCTCTCTCTCTCTCTCTCTCTCTCTCTCTCTCTCTCTCTCTCTCTCTCTCTCTCTCAATTCAGTTCAATTCAAAATGTTTATTTAGCTTTTACAGACAAATCTTAAGCTTATACTGAACATATAATGTAATACAGCTTGGCCCATTGAATGAATGTAGTTTTTATGGGTCCTATAAGATAATTATCATTAATTTCTAACCAACTAGGGACTATTACCACATCTTACAATTTCAATGTATTGAATAGTAATAATAATAATTATAGAAACAAAATTTTAAGAATAAGAATAACGACAATAATGATACAAATACTAATATATTGATTAATAATTATAAGAATAATGACAATAATAATATTGATAATAACAATGATGATAATAATAATAATAGTATTTATAATAATAATAATAATTATAGTAATTATTATAATAATAATAGTAAAAATAATGATGATAGTAATAATAATAATAATTGATAATAATAATAACAATGATAATAATAATAATAATAATAATAATAGTAATAAAAAATTACTAACAATAAAGAATATATTAATAATGAGAAGAATAATTTCAATAATGATAATAGTAACATGATAATAGTAATAGCAGTAATAATGGTAATAATCTCTCTCTCTCTCTCTCTCTCTCTCTCTCTCTCTCTCTCTCTCTCTCTCTCTCTCTCTCTCTCTCTCTCTCTCTCTCTCTCTCTCTCTCTCTCAATGCCCTTGTGTGTAAATTAAAAAGCAAAAATTCCCTCACATTGAAAATTTGCAAACGAAGATGAGGGACCTAAATGAGCTTATGAAAAAGTGGAGTAATATAGATGAAATAGCTATCATAAATCCTGACCCTAACTTTAAACTGTGTGCTGGGTAAATGGATAAATCTTGTCTCTACATGTCTCTTCATCAAAATCATTCTGTACTAAATAGGTCAGGTGCTGTGAGACTACTCAGATGTATTGGTGGAAACTGTGATAAACTAAGTACCTGTGTAAAGTGGGAAAATCTACGTACCTACAAAACACCCCAAGATACGACCAGCACTACCGACAACAACCACAGGAATCTCAAAGCAACAGATGTGGAAGGCTGGCAAACTGTGAGTAGATCACGTTACGAACCACCTGCCCTCCCCCCTTGTGACTACAGCCTCCCATCATAACCTCAACCACCACCAGCGAACACCTGGGGACTAAAGGAGGTGGATGAGGAACTCTGACGCCCTAGAGGTACCTCAGCACGACACAGAGGGACTGCAGAAGAGGCCCAACAGTCACACCCCACCACTACTATATAAGCAGCCGAGACCAGAGGAACTTGTCAACACATGGACATCAAGGCTACAGTGACGTATACAGGAGGGGGCCATCATCCTCACTCGCACGAGAAACCGAAAAATACTCAGAGGGACGCCGCCGCCACAACACCATTCCCCCGCCCCCACATAGAGATTACCGTCACCCCGCCAGCACACGCTATGAGGGACTCATTAAAAACATTTAAAAGGACAAGCAAAAACTCTAGTAAATCGTCAGCGTAAGCAATATTATCTCAGCCGCTTTCAAAGTTGCAAAGGAAAAACATCCTCAGTGTGGAGAACAGCGAGAGATATAATACCCAGTAAGACCACAGGCAGTAACATCGCAAACGATAATGAATTTCAGAATGAACGTTGGCAAATCCACTTTTGAAGAAACCCAAGATGCAATAGTCAATGAAAACTTTGTTGCTGTCGCTACCACTGCAACTGTTGAAAGCACGTCATTTTGCCCTCTACCTGCCGAGCCAAACGCTGTCATATTAACAATAAGACAATTACAAGATACTAAATCATTTGGCTCAGACGACATACCTATGCGATACATAAAAGACGCATTCTACATAATCATACAATACTTAACAATAATACTGAATACTTCCATTGTAACAGGTGTTTTTTCCCGAAAACTGGAAACATGCTTTTGTTGTCCAGTTCACGAAGGCGGCGACACCCCAGATACCAGTAACTACCTTTTACTCCTACTGATTTTCTCCAAAATACTAGAAAAGGTTGTTGCCATCCAATTAATCGAATATGTAAAGACAAACAAACTAAGAAGGGGTCTTTTATGTTTGGAGGTCGCCACTAATTTCTAACCAAATTTTCATCATTAGTACAGTTTTTGGTGCTGAATACGAATATGACATTCATTTTCTCGAGAAATGAAAGATAGTCGTAGTGGCGGCGAGTAGAGATGAGGCACATATCTGAAAAGGTTAGGTTAGGTTAGGTTAGGTTAGGTTAGGTTAGGTTAGGTTAGGTTAGGTTAGGTTAGGTTAGGTTAGGTTGGGTTGGGTTAGGTTAGGTTAGGTTAGGTTAGGTTAGGTTAGGTTAGGTTAGGTTAACTCACCTCTCTTAGATAATTGTTGAAATGAACTGTAGTAGCGCGACATATCCTCAATTCGTCCTCACAGTATTTAATGCTGGAATACTCTTTTGCCCAGGAATAAATGAAGACGATGATTTTCTTCAATGGAATGGTACTGCCATCAAGCCAAGTGTTTTTTCTCACTGAAACTTTATCACGGCAAGCTCTCTTGTAACACATCCACGATACACTTTCGTTTGGCTTTTTAATTATCATTTGATGTTTCCTTTTACACCTTTTCTCTTTTTCTATGATATTAAAGTTCTGCAGAAATTTAACAGCGTCTTCTTCGGTCAAAATATTGGTAAATAACCACTGCAAGTTGTAGTTCACATCCATCTTGTCCACGGTCGTCTCAAACGTGCCGCGTGACACCCGACTGTGTATTGTTGCGCCCGTTAATTACTATTGCATGAATTAATGCGCGTCGCAAGGTAGTGCGCATTAAATCCTTTTTTTGTGCACCTATCTTTCATTTCTCGAGAAAATGAATGTCATATTCGTATTCAGCACCAAAAACTGTATTAATGATGAAAATTTGGTTGAAAATTAGTGGCGACCTCCAAACATAAAAGATCCCTAAGAAGTAAATACGAAGTTAAATACAGAAACAGCACTAACAGTATTAACAAAATGTATGACAACATCGATAACAAACAAATTTCCCTACTGACACTATGGGACCTTTCCAAAGCCTTCAGGAGCGTTAGTCATAACATTCTTTTAGAAAAATCACCACGCACCTCCATAGATACTGTATGGTTCGAAAATTATCTAAGAGAAAGATCTCAATCAGTCCGCATCAACAACACATGCTCAAGAAAAAAAATCACATAACACATGGTGTCCCTCAAAGCTCCGTCCTAGGACCAGTCCTCTTTAATATTTATATAAATGATATGTCAGAACATTTAGATAACTGTCTTCTCGTTCAATTCGCCGAAGACACAATTCCTGCAGAACTCAACACACTCACCAGGGACGCCCAACACACATTCAAAAGGGCCAGTAAATTCTTCATAGAAAACGGACTTGAATACCAAGAAAACTCAATGCATCGGTATAGGCTCAAGGCAGCTCGTTCCTAAAATACAAGACAACACAACACTCACGTTTCACTGCATAACTATCAAACATTCATGTGAAATAAAAAAAAATTTGTGTGCACTTTAATAACTACATGACTCGAGGCACACATGAATAAGATTGTTCAAGTAATGGGCACAATCATTATCAGTAGGGTCAAACACTATTTAGACGAAGCAACACGTGGTAATGAGCATATTTAACTATTGTAACACTATAATGGGACCAACAAACAACTCTTTTCTGAATAAGATTAAGAAAAACTGCAAAACTTTGCCTTAAAAGCCGATGATGACAAAACAAGAAAATACGCCCACGTCACTCCTTGATGTGAAAAGTTACAATGGCTAAACATTAAGAAACTTAACATGTTTAACACAGCAACCACAATGTTCAAATTAAAAGATGACTACTACCCACAAACTATTGTCAGTTTGGAGACAGTGAATAGTGTAACAGGGAGCACAATCAGGCAACACAACAGTCTCTGTGTAGCCAGAGTACACACACACAATCAGGTGGACGCTCTCTCGCTGTACTTTGGAATACTCTCCCGCAACATGTACTGAAGGCATCTACAATAATCTCATTTTAAAGCAGAACTCAGGAAACTTCTCTCAAAGTACGGTGTATGTGTACAAACATATGTGAAACTGGAATATATATTCTCATTTAAGACTGTGTTTGTGTTTGCGTGTGTGTGTGTGTGTGTGTGTGTGTGTGTGTGTGTGTGTGTGTGTGTGTGTGTGTGTGTGTGTGTGTGTGTGTGTGTGTGTGTACAAATTATGTGTCACTAATAGTGTATCTATGTATTACAAAGAATAACCACTTTGCAGCGGAATAAATGTTTTTAAATTCTCTCTCTCTCTCTCTCTCTCTCTCTCTCTCTCTCTCTCTCTCTCTCTCTCTCTCTCTCTCTCTCTCTCTCTCTCTCTCTCTCTCTCTCTCTCTCTCTCACATTTTGTTTTTATTTGAGGTGAAGCTCTTTTCTCCAGAAGCCTTTTGCTTTCACTTATATCTCATCGCTTGTTCGTTTTACTGCTTTTCCACTTTGTATGCTGACAATACTCTTTCTTCTGTCTGTCTGTGTGTGTGTGTGTGTGTGTGTGTGTGTGTGTGTGTGTGGTTTCCTGTCAATCCTCTCAACTTTTTTTGGCTAATCTTTTTATTTCACGTTTTCTTGTTCTATAACGAATGTCCGATTTGATCTATAGATACTTTTTACGTTATTGAGTCACGTCTCTCTCTCTCTCTCTCTCTCTCTCTCTCTCTCTCTCTCTCTCTCTCTCTCTCTCTCTCTCTCTCTCTCTCTCTCTCTCTCTCTCTCTCTCTCTCTCTCTCTCGTATTTATACTTCATTTTTTTTATTCATTACCCTTTGCTAGTTTTTACTTTTCTCAGTCCTTTCTATTAACTTTCTTTACATTTTGCGTCTCTTAACCAATTTTCAGTCTCCTCCTCCTCCTCCTCCTCCTCCTCCTCCTCCTCCTCCTCCTCCTCCTCCTCCTCCTCCTCCTCCTCCTCCTCCTCCTCCTCCTCCTCCTCTTTCTTGAAGGTATCCACCAATACGGACATAGCCAGACCAATCCAATTTTCTACCTCGGAGATTAGACCTTCTGGGGACTTTTTTCTGTCAATATTTCCGTGAAGACAATTTGGTGATAGAACA
Source organism: Portunus trituberculatus (assembly GCF_017591435.1). Taxonomy (NCBI): domain Eukaryota; kingdom Metazoa; phylum Arthropoda; class Malacostraca; order Decapoda; family Portunidae; genus Portunus; species Portunus trituberculatus. The sequence continues at coordinate 11,884,694 of NC_059298.1, forward strand.
GTGAGAGAGAGAGAGAGAGAGAGAGAGAGAGAGAGAGAGAGAGAGAGAGAGATCCTAAGATACGAAGATTTCTGTCTTTGATTGTGAAAAGATTAAATAGTTACACACACACACACACACACACACACACACACACACACACACACACACACACACACACACACACACACACACACACACACACATCCAGTAGTACAACTAATGTAATTAACAAACAATTACAATTCGTTATTTAATGAATGCACGTGAACAGATCTCGCTATGTGTATGTGTGTGGGTGTGGGTGTGTGCGTGCGTGCATGCGTGCGGGCGTGCGTGCTGTCTTGCTTAGTGATTTTTCCTCCTTTCAAACAATTGATAATCAATTTTAACGTTCACCTTTCCAAAATTCAATTTTATTCAATTTAACGCCTTCAGTATAAATGTTCTCTTTTAGAAACTATTTCAAACATTAATATCCCAGTGAGAGGAAAAATACATTGCTTTTTTTTATTTTCATCATTTTCAAGCACATGATCTTTCATTTTCTTTCATCCCTTCATCACTGTTTTTATTGCCGCATCCCATACAGATAGATAATTCCTGTCAAATATTTTTAGTTTTTTGATCAGTCTTCAGTTTGCTATCACATATTTTAGTTTTTTGATCAGTCTTCAGTTTGCTATCACATATTTTTTCATTACACGATCCCAACATCATCTCCGGTTTATTCTTTTTCAGTTTGTCCTCAGATGTTCAACCTTCTAGGTTGTGTACCAAGTTTTGCTTCAGTGCTGTGTGACCTCTTTTTTATATTTTCGTGTGTTTTGGAACAACACAATAGCTTCATATTGAGGTTCAAAGCGTGTGTGTGTGTGTGTGTGTGTGTGTGTGTGTGTGTGTGTGTGTGTGTGTGTGTGTGTGTGTGTGTGTTTCACTGTTTGTTTGATCTGCTGCAGTTTCTGACGAGACCGCCAGACGTTACCCTACGGAACGAGCTCAGAGCTCATTATTTCCGATCTTCGGATAGGCCTGAGACCAGGCACACACCACACACCGGGACAACAAGGTCACAACTCCTCGATTTACATCCCGTAATTACTCACTGCTAGGTGAGCAGGGGCTACACGTGAAAGGAGACACACCCAAATATCTCCACCCGGCCGGGGAATCGGACCCCGGTCCTCTGGCTTGTGAAGCCAGCGCTCTAACCACTGAGCTACCGGGCGTGTGTGTGTGTGTGTGTGTGTGTGTGTGTGTGTGTGTGTGTGTGTGTGTGTGTGTGTGTGTGTAGTAATTAATTGGCTGTTGACAAATGAGTCAGTCATCATCCGGAAAATATATTTAATTAGAAAAGGTAAATTGTTTTCATGATTGTTTTTATTCATCATTTTTTTCATAAACTTATTTGTTTATTATAATTTACTGTTATTAATACTTTTATTTTATTTACTTATTTATTTGATATTTATTTTTACAGCTGTTACGGGGAATATGCGAGAGATGGAGCTGTATCTCTGCTTTTGGTAAGCAGTATGTGTGTGTGTGTGTGTGTGTGTGTGTGTGTGTGTGTGTGTGTGTGTGTGTGTGTGTGTGTGTGTGTGTGTGTGTGTGTGTGTGGCTGGGCCATTCCATCAGAGAATTGTTCTGTCACAATACAATACCAAGTAGTCGGCAAGCCGGGTATTGGAATGGACAGTGCTTAATATCTATTGTGCCAAGGTATTTTGACTTTATACCAACAGTCTGGTAGTCTGTCAGTCAGGGGAGGGAAACAGAAGGACAGATAAACAGACTTGAATGAGTAATATCGTCTGGACATTCTAAATATTCATCTTCAGAGCATTCGTTTTCTGAATAATTCGTTCCACAAGTAGATGTGGGGTTTCCCTAAGCTGTGTTTGGTTATGTTGCGAGGCTTTTTTTTCTCTCTCTAGTCATATCTTATTAGTGCTAAAAGTATTATATGTTAAGGAAATATATACCAGTTTTCTGATACGAAATAATATTCAATATATGCGCTGGAACACTTATACAGGTATTTTGTTTTCTTAGTGATGCTTTATATGTTTTGGTTAGAATTTGTAATGCTTTATATTTATTGCTCAAAATTTTTAAAGTTTAGAAGAAACGAATGTGTGTTTGTGTGTCTCTTTAATTTCCTTCAATTGTTTTGCTGATGGTCTTTCAGCATGTGCTGACAGTTCTTGAAGGCAACTTATTTTTCTAAACCACTCTGTGAATAATAAGAAAAATGTATTTATATTTCATCATTTTTCTTTTCTTCAAATTCCTAGAAACATTGAAATGTTAGAGGAAGAAAAGTTTGGGCACTTCCTATAATGTGGAAGGTGTTGAGTGTCCATCTTGACAGGCTTCTGTTGGTGCTGTAAATAATAAAAGCTTCAATTGGCACTGTAAAACATCGCATAGACTAGTCTTGCAGTAAAACTCACTGTAAGCCAGCAACTCAAACAAACTGTAATTTGTATCATAGTAAACAGTTAATTTCATTAACTCTTGGATGGTTATCGGTGTGTGTGTGTGTGTGTGTGTGTGTGTGTGTGTGTGTGTGTGTGTGTGTGTGTGTATATATATATATATATATATATATATATATATATATATATATATATATATATATATATATGTAATTATTAAGGCCAGAAGTTTAAACCATCTACTGAACAGGTATTCAAAGAAAACCATAAAAGCGCAATAAAAGTAATACAAGTAATACACAATTTCACTAACTGAAAGAAAATACTCGTAAGAGTAGATGAAAGAAATTATTGATTATAATGCAAGCAAACCTGAAAACTCTACTTGCTCCAGGAAGCAAACCTATTCCAGAATGCACAAGACTTCGTGTTTCGGAGAGAATGTCTCTTTCCCTGCCGCAAAAGCGATGGAACAACTCCCATCATCATATTGGCATCGTGTGTGGTGCCGTTCTTGGAGGTTTCCCAAACTCGCGTCGGCCAGCCAAGTGTAGCATTGTGAGAGGGCTCGAGTGGCCACTGAAAAAGATCTGAATTCCAAGGGACATACTTGAGTGAGGCAAGTGTGATTCGTTGTAAGACGTGCAAAATTTCTCCCTTCTGGCTTCATTTTACTTGAGCGTAGGTGTTGAGAGTTGTTTCTTTGGACGCGATCTGCCTCGTCGAAGTTTTTGGTGAAGACTTTCGTTTTCACTGCCACAAAAATTGAACTGAACTAAATTGATATTTATACGAGAGGTTAAAAGCAGAAGTGCCATAGAACAGTTAATATAAAATACTTTGTTTTCTCGTTGATTCTCTTCAACAAATACCATTAGGGAAAAATAGCGGAATGAAACTTCTCTCAGGTCTACTTCAATAGATCTATTATACCATAGATCTACCTATTGACTATTGATCCATTGATAAATGTAATCTATTACTGTATATTCTTAAATCCTTATAAAACCACTATCAATTCCCGGCTGCGACGAATGTTTGAGAGAAAATGTAAGAGCCATTGAACCCTGTGAGGGAGAACTATCGCACCGGCTATTGCGAGTGAATGCTTCAAAGCCACATCGGCGTCAAATTTTGAATCGTCAATTAAAACCACCGTGTAGCGGACATGCTGTGACGCACAATCCACGAAGAAAACTGATGACGTATTTGAATATTTCCCTCGCTCACCGATAGTGATCGACAAAAATGTATTGCAGGAAACTCTTATCTTTCCATATACTTGTATAGAAGTAAAATGTTATCACCCTTCTTGGAACAGGTAGCAGGTCAAGCAAACTCTCCGATGGAAAACTGAATGGTTTTGGATATCTGTGACAGAGCGGAACTACGATCAAGCGAGGCTTCCTACAAAGAAACGGAGCTTTATTGCATGAAGGGAATTGTGAAATGCACCACAAGATATTTTCCTTCTTCAGCGTTGGTCATTCCCTTGGTGTTCCTGTAAACCATTCCCTTTTTTCGCCAACAGGAAAGCACGAATAAATCTGTCTTGGAGGGACGTGCTCTAGATTAAGGGAATCACGTTTATACGGTTACTATATATTTTTAAATATTAACATGCGTAAAGCAAAAAAGTGTATCTCAACAATGGTTTGGTTTCATCCACAGAGGAAAATTATTTTCCTTTTAAGAGATTTCAGATACAACCAATGACCAAGTATATATCCTGGCGCGGCAGTGGCTGAGCGCCTGAGCGACATTTCATGATGGCCGTGATTAATATTCCACTCCTGCGTCGCTTTGTGGACTTCAAAGTGTTCCCTCGGAAGCGGAGGTGCAACGAGAGACCTCTTGCTCTAAGATAGGTGTATCGGTCTATTTATTCTCGTCACTGTCAAATATCAGTTTGTGTCCGCCTTGCTCAGACAGTAATCTGATTGTTCGTTTGTTGCTACAGTGGCTACTGCTCACTGGATACTAGATTTCTTCTCATACCAAAAATGTATATCATATAAAAAGTATTGTGATGTCCATTGTTCCCCACCTTCACCTATTTCCTTCGTTAGATGTTCATACACGGACTCCTGTGTCGCCTTAAAGTATATGCAGTTCAAGGTAACTCTGGCAGCTGCTCTCTTTGATTACCGAAGGTGCGTGGCGAAGTTGGGGTTTTCGCTCCCAGCTTTCGCCATGGTAAGAGTCGTACCTCGCGTCGTCACGTTCCACTTTAATTTAAATGACTCACGTCTCCTAAAGGCCCGTCATCAAGTGATTTTTATCCCGTCTCCAGCTGAAGAACGGTCTGCGTGGGATACATTCTGCGAGCGATAATGAGATGAGGAAAACCTTGCACAGACCCAAATGGAATAGCGGATAAAAGTCTGCCTCTCAAGAGACTGAAACGTTGGTGCGCAAAGCCTGATACTTTTACCCCGGGAGGAGCTAGTGAGGGTGACGTGCCGGGCAGGAGAAGGCATGACTGCGAACTTTTGTGTCAAGTTTGGATTGGCTGCATCTGGTCTTTGGTGAGACGTAAAAATGTGACTGTGTGTTCTGGTGGCCGGCGAGGTGCAGGCAGGCAAAGGTTAAGGGAGCATGCGTTCATTCAGCCTTGCTTGCACTGCCTGGAACACACACACACACACACACACACACACACACACACACACACACACACACACACACACACACACACACACACACACACACACACACACACACACACACCCTTCCTCGGTCCCCCTCCTTCCTTGCTTTTATCTTCTAACTTCCCTGGCATTGCACACTTTCCGCTCCTTTCAAGTGCATTTCTCTCATGTGTGACTTTTTGTTTCCTTTCTCCTTTTCCCTCACGTTCTTTCTCATTCGCCCATCTGCTCCCATTCTTCAACCCCTCGCCTTAATTCCCTTCTTTTTGTGGTGTGCCTCCGTGCGCGGGTTTCCAAAAGGTTGAAGTTTTAGCTTTTGGTCGTACTGGTTTAAAACATTATTTACTTTTGCTGTGTATTTGCTTGATGTTTGGGTGTTTTTTTGTTATTTTATTTATTTTTCTTGCAGACCACTGAGTTTTGTATGTAGTATTCCTCTCTCTCTCTCTCTCTCTCTCTCTCTCTCTCTCTCTCTCTCTCTCTCTCTCTCTCTCTCTCTCTCTCTCTCTCTCTCTCTCTCTCTCGACCTTCATATTCGGATATTTTCAAAAAGTATCAATGTTCCTCTTGTGTAGTTTAAGTTTTCTTGAGATAGTCATGAAATATTTTATCGCTCACACACACACACACACACACACACACACACACACACACACACACACACACACACACACACACACACACACACACACACACACTACGAACAACCGAGTCACCTGTTAGTGTTCGAGCAAGCGGCACAAACCATCTTTAATATCTGGTTTGAATCGTGCGAGGTTCACATGAATCTTTTCGGCACCGCTCAGTTCCCTTGTAGTCTGTGACGAGTGCACGTCGACAGCACCGGTGACCGCCACACACGATTTACTGATATCGCCTCTTCTTTTTTAGTTGATTTTTCTATCGATTGATCGCCCTGCACTGGGGCTGGATAGAAGTGTACGGTAAGGTACATTCGTTTTCACACACACACACACACACACACACACACACACACACACACACACACACACACACACACACCGAGTCCCGGTAAGCGGCGAGGCAAGCCTCTTAATGTGGGGCCCCTGTTCACCTAGCAGTAAATAGGTACGAGATGTAACTCGAGGGGCTGTGGCCTCGCTTTCCCGGTGTGTGGAGTGTGTGATGTGGTCTCAGTCCTACCCGAAGATCGGTCTATGAGCTCTGAGCTCGCTCCGTAATGGGGAAGACTGGCTGGGTGACCAGCGGGCGACCGAGGTGAATTACACACACACACACACACACACTTTCCCTCTGTTTCGGGTTAGTGTGCACAAGCGTTTTTTCTTTCATTTTCCTGACGCATTATGTACATTTTTAAAGGAAATATCTGGAAGCCCAAAAGTTTGCAGCGCGCGGGAACAGTGAGGTGTTGCGTAGGGTGCGAGGTAAGGGAGAATGCGTCATCCAAGTGTATGCGGGAAGCGAAGCTCACAGCAAAAGTTCATTCCAACTTGAAGATGTTAAATTTCTTCAATGGACAAAGTTGGTCCCTGCGTGTGGGGAGAGCCACGTACGGTGTCAGGCGGGAGCTCTGCGGAGATCGGTTTTCTATCCTCAGTTGTTTACGTAACGAGGAATAAGGCGGTGGTGGAGTGACCTGTCGAGGGGAGAAGTTTGTGTTGTGCTCACATCCGCTGCGCCGCTCGAGGTAAATCAAGACAAAGGATGATGATGATGATGTGGTGCGGGAGTGAGGTGTGTTCGGTTCTCGGGTTACTTATTCCGTGCGCGGAGAGACATGGAGAAATTTTTGTTACTAATCAAATAAAAATTTAGTAGATGGGTGAAATGACGGTTGTGAGTGAAGGTTTTGATGCTGATACTTAGTGTTACCTTTTACAATCTATACGGCAGGCGGTGCCTTTCGACCATTTTGTGTATTATGTTGTAAAGCGAATGCGTCCCCATTGTGATTAACTCTCACTGCGGTAAGCATCGGAAATGCAGCAAAATTGTATTATCAATTAACTCAACGCATATTAATCACACGTTATCTAATTTGGTTAACAAATAAGTTAATTTCAAAATTAGTGTTCCATATGTTACAGGCTCATTACAATCATTATTCGTCAGCCTTCCTGCAGATGTAGTTAGACGAGATTGAGATGAACGTGATTGACTGATTTATTCATTTTTAGGCGATGAGATGAGCTGAGGTGGCGAATCCAATCACACAACATAGGTGTGTGACGCACTGCGGGAAGGATGAACATGCCAGCAAGAAATAGATAATGGACAACAAAAAACATATCAAATCCATAGATGGAACTGAATAAGTGCAAAGAGACTTGAAATGCGCAACAAGTCCACAACCGCCCCTTCCTCCCCCTATTCCCATCCGATCCCCTTTGCAGGAACAGCCGGTTCTGTCGTTATCGACGTCGACGGCCACAGCGGCATCATTCGTCAGCCTCTCACAGTCGTCCCCGGAGTGGTGCTGGCCAATACCTAATGGACTTTTCCACTCACTCTAAATTACAACGACTCGCTCACCCCCTACCTCTCCCCCCCTTCCCCAGCTTCAATTCAGGAAGGAACCAGTTCCGCCAAAAACATCTTAGAGTCAATCCCGATGGAAAATTTATATAATGAGACTTTTGCCTGAATGTTTACGACCGTTTTTTTTTTTTTTTTTTTTTTTCGAGTAACATGGTAATAGAGACATGGAAGGGAAGTCAAGACTTAAAGATTCATTAGTAAGAAAATTAGCGGAAGCTTTTTGATGGTTGTACTACACATAACTTGAAAATGCCTTCTTTTGTATTTGTTACACACACACACACACACACACACACACACACACACACACACACACACACACGCGCGCGCGCGCCTTGTAGCTCAGTGGTTAGAGCGCTGGCTTCACAAGCTAGAGGACCGGGGTTCGATTCCCCGGCCGGGTGGAGGTATTTGGGTGTGTCTCCTTTCACGTGTAGCCCCTGTTCACCTAGCAGTGAGTAGGTACGGGATGTAAATCGAGGAGTTGTGACCTTGTTGTCCCGGTGTGTGGTGTGTGCCTGGTCTCAGGCCTATCCGAAGATCGGAAATAATGAGCTCTGAGCTCGTTCCGTAGGGTAACGTCTGGCTGTCTCGTCAGAGACTGCAGCAGATCAAACAGTGAAACGCACGCGCGCACACACACACACACACACACACACACACACACACACACACACACACACACACACACACACACACACACACACCTATCATAGTCACCATCATTATTATCATCGTCTTCATTCTAGGCCGACCAGCAGATCTCAAGACCTGCCTGCACGATCGCTTAGGCAATGCTTCCATTAGACAAACAAAGAGGAACCATTATTTCCGCACATTCAGGTTCATAATAAAGATAAGCTAGAGGTCCAGTGAGACTCGGCGAGGGTGCTGCGTCAGCGCCTCGCACAGGGTGGGGTGTGGGAATGAGGCAGTTTTTCCCCGATCGGTGATGTGAATGGAGCATTGGCGGGGGAGTTAGGGCGAGCGGTGCCTCGTAAGTGTCCTCGGCTGCTGGCGTCCCCGGCGTCCCTCACCCCGCAATGGCCGGCGTCCATCAAAGGCGTCACGGGGCTGCAGGGGAGCGTGGGCGTCCAGGCGAGATGGGCGGATTGGCCTGGCGATCGGACAGCAATGGGTGGCTATGTTCCTTGCCGCTCACCTCTGTGTGGTCAGTCATTTAATGTTGACTGTGTAACCAAGTGTTTTCGTGAAGCTTTATTCCAGTTGAAAGGTTATTAAAGGCAAGATTATTTATTTATTTTCCCAAACGTGCGGCTTTCAGTATTATCACGGTAATGTTGCATGTTGATGTGTATTGACATACGTATGGCTCCAGCGTGATGAAAAATGCGACATTAATGTGTGGTGGAGTAGTGCACGAGCCCTCAGTACACACCAGAATAGCTACTACATCAAATGCTTGTGTAGCGCTCGAGGCTGAAAATTATTGTGATGAGAACTTTTGACAGGAATTATTCTCCTACCGCAGCTGGTTGGTATACCACACGGGAGCACACAATTGTTTGTATCCGCGATAATCGCTAGTGTTAAAGTGATGGATGGGGAAAGCACTACTAATAGACTAGCGTTTTATGACTTGAATGGTGTAGAGATTATTTGGGTAGTTAGCTGTTAGTGCTATAATGACTTAACTGTCTAAAAGTCACAATGATAGCTTTCGGAATTTTTTTCCACGAAACACTGTAAAGCTATCATACCTAATAAAATTAAGGAAAGTCACGTTTTTATCCACTCAGGTAACCATCAATTCCTTCAGTCACCATCTCATCTACCAAATTACGTAACAGCATACCCATCCACTCCAACACTCAGCAGTTTACACCGAGTGAGCACAAAGTGGCAAAGACGTGGTTCTTGAGGTCATGAGATTACTACTGCATTTGTACTTTATTTCCGCCTCCGCTATCTTGCTGGAACTCATGAAAAATACAGTATACGCTTCAGGCAAGTCCAACTATCGGGGCTCCGAAACTAACCCAATACAAAAGTTCCAAATTTGTTTAAAAGCTAGTGCGGAGCTCAGAATGCTCTCAGACGGCGAGGGATTTTCAGAGTCGCGGCTGCCCAGCCAAATGTTGCTAGGCAGGACAGAGTTAATCCTACCTCTTTGTGTGTGTGTGTGTGTGTGTGTGTGTGTGTTAGGCTATATCAGCAATGTACTTAAACATACAGCTTAACTTAACACAAGGTCTCCCTCGTCTACGTAAATAAAAAAAACGACCATGTGACTAATCAAACTTGCTTCTGTCATGTGGAGGCTCCGGTGACCCCCATGCTGATGCGCACCCGAGTACTCCTGTCACGACTTCCTTTGTCAGCCCATTCGTGCTGCCGCGCCTCTCTCTGTCTCGTGGAGAGCAACATGTTCGTCTAGCATTTAGTTGTCACGCTGTTTCATGTTCTATCAAACGTCTTTAAGTATTTTTTTTTTTTTTTGTTTTTATTAGTCACTGTGTTTCTAAGTTTAACTAAATGCATTTCGCTGCACGAAGATTTTTCTTTTGATGCTTCGGACATAATCTTTATTCATACCATGTATTCTCCGTAACAATTTTCGGCAACCTTTCTGTGTGTGTGTGTGTGTGTGTTTGTCTCTATATGTCTGCCCGTCTCAGTTTCCGTATAATTCATAGCATGGTAAACATGACACAACGTTCCCCAAGGTTCACTAGTTTGCTCATGAAAATTAAGTTTTGTCCCGTGCCTTTCCTCGGTGTATACCTATGTTTTCTTTTTCTGCTCTCGCTATCCTCCCACGTTCCTGCTCCATTCTCTGTCCAACTTCGTCTCTTGGGTCAGTCTCTCTCTCTCTCTCACTCTCAGGTCACGTTCACCTCGAGTGCTCCAACTCTGCGCGGGAACAAGTCAGTGTTGGCCGCGGCCATTATAGATAAATAACATTTGCACGCTGCAGGAGAGAAGTGTGTGGAGGGTGTTGATGAGTCACCGTCATGTCCTCATGGGACTTGAGTGTAATTAGGACTTGAATTAAGTGTTTCTAGTTTACACTATGTATTATACTTCGCCAAATGTCATTAAACCCCCCTAGTATATGTGTTGCACGTTATGTTACTGTCACACATTCACTTATGTGAGCCACCTATTCTTCCGTATGTAGAATTTTGCCCATATGCAAACACCTTGTAAAAACCACGTAACACCTTTGTGGTGCGAGAAACATACCTGGGGCGTACCAGGAAGTTGCGTGAAGGCGTCAAGTACCCCGCGCCGGTACGAGTTTGGCGCGGTATCTTTGGATCTTTGGAACATATTTCAAATATACTGTGGTGTCCACGTCAAACTATCAATATATGTGCGAATAGCCGCACCACGTGGTCCGTGCGTGGATGGTACCGGAAGCCTACCAGCCTCTTACACTACCTGCCACGCTGGAGCCTCGCGAGTGTCTCGCACTGTCTTGCCATACACGCATTACCTGAGGTTTCTCTCCAAACCACGCTCCCGCTACTGTGCACCCACGTAGTATGAGGCATATAAAAACTGTGCGTTGACCATACGTCGACAGATCACGCACTACCTGCTTGTGTGACAGACCACGTACCATTCCATAGCTCCCAGCAGTAGGCAGTGTTTTGTCTGTGTTTGCCGGTGTGTGTATGCTGTGTTAACATGTTTATTGTTTCTGTGTGTGTTACTTTGTGCATGATGTGTTTAGAGGTATGTTGTCTGTCTTTCAGTGTTTTCACGTGCCACTCTGCAAATAAAGATTAAAATGTGCATTTATGTAACTTGGTTCTCATACTCTTTATGTGAATTTTAATAATAATAATAGCAGTATGTAAATGCAATGTAAATAATATAAGATATTATAAAAAATATAGAAAGCTAAATAAGTAATGATTGCAATTAATACTGAGAAAAGTAATAAACACATATACAACTGAAACGAATACAGTGAAAAGTAAAATATTGAAGGTGAAATATGGAAATAACAATACTGGTGATACCTGAAAATTTACTGTTGTTTGATAACCATTATGTGACTTTAAATAATAATTGCAAAAAGCAAATGCAATGTATATGATTTATGATTTGCATATAAAATGATAGACATAACATACCTAGAGTTGTAAATAAAAATTCATACTGAGAGAAATAACAAATACAGGTATTCATATGAATAGAATACAACGATAAATTAAAATAAATCGTTGTACATGTTCTTCGGCGTCAAGACCTCCCTGATGGGGGAGAAGGCGTCCATGGTGCGCGGGGGCGTTGCTGACTCTTCGAAAGTGCTGCAGCAATTGATTCCCTGGGAGGTGTGGTTGTCAAATATGTATATGGCGGGAATTCACCACGTTATTCGTTATCTTGTGCAGGTACTGCGTGGCACATACCAGTATCGTACGAGCACTGCCACGTGTTGCTGGCGGGGGCTGGGCCTATTTCCTCGCAAGTACCTCGTATGCCCTGCGTGCATCGGCTGCTTCACACGTACGTATGTACGTGTACGTACGTGCTTCTGACCGCAAGTGGTAGATCGCCCAATGACACGTTTTTTTGATGGTGGGGGTAAATCATGGCCACATATCTCCACTTATGGGTGAAATTCTATATACGGAAGGATACGTGACATACATACGTGAATGTGTGACAGTAACATTTCAATATTACGACAGAGAGATACACATGAACCATCCTGCCTGGCCTTTCAGTGGTCCTGAGTTATGCATCAAATGTCAAATTATTACTGAAAAAGAAGTCTTAAGGGACGTATTAGTTTGCAATGAAGATAGTTTTGATTACCTAGTTGATAAATTAATAAATATTTGAACATGGTATCATCACATTAGTAGAAATACCTCTACACAAACATTTTCTTAACTTCACCGATTTCCAGTATTTCTGGTGTAAATGATATACTGACGTACTAATGAAAGCACCAGCTTTGTGAACTATTATATCTGTGATGCGGACGCACCTGATCCCGAATATCCAGTCAATCTCGGGGACACGAGTTCCCAACAACGGGTTGGGATACTTTTTGAAATTTGTTAGCCACTTTCAGCCTTTTCAGAAACACAGCATCAAGTCCATTATATTCTTAGTGTCATAAGGAGATGTTATTAAATTAAGGGCGATGTGTTTCGTCCCCAGGGGATTGTATATCATTCAGTTACTCATCGAGAACATTATCTTATTTATTGTAGTATGACTAACTAACAAATAATTTGATGAAGTTTGACACGCCCGTAACACTGAATTACGTAGGTGACGTTTACTTTAACCATGCCCGAGGATATTTAGTTTATCTTATTCAATCATACCAAAATAAAGATAATTTTTCCTAATATCCTGGAAGTTTATCAGTTCAACTCAAGATTTTTATGTACCTTTCACGTATCCAATACCTGGAAAGGATAGTCTGCAGTGAACAACCTTTTCATTGTTGTATTATCACCATTTTTCATTCCAGGAATTTGATAAATCTTTGGTATAGTGAGAGAACACGAAATCTCTTGGTTTTGTCCTCTCAGGCAAATATATTTGCCATTTTGTTCCTCTCTCTCTCTCTCTCTCTCTCTCTCTCTCTCTCTCTCTCTCTCTCTCTCTCTCTCTCTCTCTCTCTCTCTCTCTCTCTCTCTCTCTCTCTCTCTCTCTCTCTCTCTCTCTCTCTCTCTCTCTCTCTCTCTCTCTCTCTCTCTCTCTACACGATTCATTCTTATGTTGATGACTGTACCATGCATTTTCAACATAGTTTTTCAAACAAACACTTCATCAAGAATAACTTGCCTTACTAAGAAACGCTGGTACGAAGCTTACAACTTATGATTCCTTATGTAACTTTTTAATGGAAATTTACTAAACTGGACGTGATTTCAGCGTCTGGAAAAATTTATCTTCTTAATTTCTATTATTTATGTGGCCTTCAAAATCTTTTCAGCTATAATAACACTTGACTGACCCTTTCATCTGTGTCGCATCCGTTTTTATTCGCTCTTGCCAAGACTCTTAAATGAAATTTTTACACCGTATGTGTTGCTTCATCAGCTCTTTTGAAAGCGAGTGTTTGGTGTTACATCTATCAGTAATCCTTCATCCCCTCTCCTTTTGATGTTATTTGCCGGTAGGGTCCTTGTCCTGTGTGTGTGTGTGTGTGTGTGTGTGTGTGTGTGTGTGTGTGTGTGTGTGTGTGTGTGTGTGTGTGTGTGTGTGTGTGTGTGTGTGTGTGTGAGAGAGAGAGAGAGAGAGAGAGAGAGAGAGAGAGAGAGAGAGAGAGAGATTAACCCTCACATAACTCTTCTAAAGAGAACTGATTTAAAGATTGTTCATATCAGGTTTTCATTATAATTAGTAACTATATTTACATAACCTTCCCTTGCCATCCCTTTCCTACAGAACCCAGCGCTAGACTCCTCACCCTCCCTCCCATCCCTAGTGTGTCTGTCTCCTCTTCACTGGGTTCGCTCCGATATTCCTGGCATTAATAGGATAGTGCATGAGGAGCAATGCACTGTGTCCAGTTCACACCCTCAGTGAATGTTGGAATATCAGAATAACGTGTCTTAATTCTGAAAAGACAAGCAGTGAATATTTTTGGTCTCATGTGGAAATGTTTTAACCAATAGGATAACAGTACACGTTAATGTATCAATGAGTTATATTTTTCTTTTATTCTTGTATGTCTATGTCTTGGTTTATTGGTGTTTCATTTCAAAGCCACAGCACTCGTGACAATATTGACCTTTATCCATCAACAAGGAATTTTTTCGATCTTGATAAGAGAAACAAAGAATGATCACCGGAAGCACACAAAGACACATGAGGATATTTTTGTCAGCTGTGTAAAATTAAGCAGATTCTCACCTGCATCACATCTTGAAAACACTGGCGTTGGGTTTGCTATTTGCATTTTAGTGGCGGTGTTTTGGCAGGGTGGAGTGGCTCTCGGTGGCGCTGCGACGGTTATGGAGAGCAATAAACAGTGTTACGATGCTATGAGACTCCTCTTCTTCCTCTTTCTTCCTCCTCCGCCTCGTCTCCCTCGTTCTCTACTACCACTGCTCACGTTTGTCCTCGCTAATATACCACAGTCTTTTCCTTTTTCTTTTCCAGTTCATGACTCCCAAATGTTCTACTTTTGGAGTATTCTACTCTTTTTATTTCTTTTTTCCTCCATTGTCTTCTCATGCTCCTTTGGTTGCGGTTCTGGTGGTGATGGCGGCTACTCCTCCTCCTCCTCCTCCTTCTCCTTCTCCTCCTCCTCCTCCTCCTCCTTCTCCTTCTCCTTCTCCTTCTTCTCCTCCTCCTTCTCCTTCTCCTTCTCCTTCTCCTTCTCCTCCTCCTCCTCCTCCTCCTCCTCCTCCTCCTCCTCCTCCTCCTCCTCCTCCTCCTCCTCCTCCTCCTCCTCCTCCTCCTGTACTGTCCTGTCTCTCTTATCTGTAGCCAGTTAGAAGTAATTACCAAACAGCCTCGAAAGGACCAAGAGGTCTGTTGCTGTTTGGCTTTCCTTTCTATTCCTTTGTATTCCTCCTCCTCGTTCTCCTTATCCATCTCCATCTCCTCCTCCTCCTCCTCCTCCTCCTCCTCCTCCTCCTCCTCCTCCTCCTCCTCCTCCTCCTCCTCCTCCTCCTCCTCCTCCTCCTCCTCCTCCTCCTCCTCCTCCTCCTCCTCCTCCTCCTCCTCCTCCTCCTCCTCCTCCTCCTCCTCCTCCTCCTCCTCCTCCTCCTCCTCCTCCTCCTCCTCCTCCTCCTCCTCCTCCTCCTCCTCCTCCTCCTCCTCCTCCTCCTCCTCCTCCTTTATGCATTGCGTCTTGGTGTACGTTTTCTTTTTTTCTTTTTGTGACAAACCTATCTTGAGTGACCAGTGGGTGGGGAGGAGCCTTCTCTATTTACTAATTAATCAGGGACTTAATAATGCAGCTGACCACAGAGCCATCTGTTCTGCTGGTCTTTTTAGTGTACCTCCTCCTTCCCCTCGGCATCTTTTCCTTTTATTTTTTCTCATTTTTTTGCTCTTTCTCTCTCATGCGTAATTTATTTTCAGTAAGAAGCTCAGTAAATCCCTTGCTGAAGACCCGAAGATTTCGTGGTATTCCTTATTCTTTTTCCTTTTTCTCGTTATTCTCTTCCTCTTTTTTTTTTCATTAGTGCATCCTTATTCCCACGCTTCTCCCCTTGTCTCCCACGTGTATTGTGCGTGGGATAAATAACGTCCTTTAGCCTCGGTGAGCCGCTCGGATCAAGTGTTTGTGTTGAATGTTTTAGCCTCGGGTCTGAGTTAGGTGTGACGCTGAGCCTCGGATCAGGTGCTGAGCCTCAAATGGGCTGCGTCCTCGCTTGAATTTACTTTCGCTCTTCAGATGTGATGTTTACGATTCAGTAATTCGCTGATCTCCTCCATCGCTTAGCTTTCACTCCGGTTTTCTAGCCACTTTAGGGACGGACGGACGGAGGCAAACACACACACACACACACACACACACACACACACACACACACACACACACACACACACACACACACACACACACACACACACACACACACACACACACACACACACACACACACACACACACACACACACACACACACACACACACACACACACACACACACACACACACACACACACACACACACACACACACACACACACACACACACACACACACACACACACACACACACACACACACACACACACACACACACACACACACACACACACACACACACACACACACACACACACACACACACACACACACACACACACACACACACACACCTAGCAGTAAATATGTACGGGATGTAACTCGAGGGGCTGTGACCTCGCTTTCCCGGCGTGTGGAGTGTGTTGTGGTCTCAGTCCTACCCGAAGATCGGTCTATGAGCTCTGAGCTTGCTCCGTAATGGGGAAGACTAGCTGGGTGACCAGCAGACGACCGAGGTGAACACACACACACACACACACACACACACACACACACACACACACACACACACACACACACACACAGCGGGCATAAAGCCAAGGAGAAAAGCAAACGTGTGTGTAATTCACCTCGGTCGTCTACTGGTCATCCAGCCTGTCTTCCCCATTACGGAGCGAGCTCAGAGTTCATAGACCGATCTTCGGGTAGGACTGAGATCACATCAACACACAACATACACCGGGAAAGCGAGGCCACAACCCCTCGAGTTACATCCCGTATCTGTTTACTGTTAGGTGAACAGGGGCTACACATTAAGAGGCTTGCCCATTTGCCTCGCCGCTTCCCGGGACTTGAACCCAGCCCTCTCGATTGTGAGTCGAACGTGCTAACCACTACACTACGTGTGTGTGTGTGTGTGTGTGTGTGTGTGTGTGTGTGTGTGTGTGTTTTCAACCTTTCCAAATCTGTCTTATCGTTCCAATATGCATGACAAACGCATGGCACTAAAGGACAAATGTTGTACTGATGTGGAATCGAACTCCGAACTTTTTCTTCCTGTAACAAAATAGCTGTAGGGTTAATATCACCAGTACACTTCCCATTCATCATAGCTTTGATTGCTATATGGGATTCCTGAAGCACCTGTGGTTCGATGGTATACACATTCTGCGTGGTACTTCCCTTGCTCCTTAGTATCCAAGTCACGAAATCCAGTCAGAAGTAAGAAAAAAAAGAAAGAAATTAAAATGTAAAGGAAAAACTCTTAATTTAGTTCAACTCACTGGACTAGCCAAATTTTGTGATAATGATGGATGATTTATAATGGCCGTTCACCACACACACACACACACACACACACACACACACACACACACACACACACACACACACACACACACACACCTCTGTCACTTACTGCTGTTCTCCCCGTCTTGTCAAACTCCAAGTGTAAAATACATATTAAAAGTAATATCGCATAAGAACTTCAGTTGTCCAGTTAGGGTTTGATGGATACCACGTCTGTTCTTCACTCTTCCTGGATAGTCACCCAACAGACTTGCCAATAGAAGTACAAACTCATTGGAATATGATACACGGTGAAACATTTCGACTACCGGTATCACTCACTGGATATATATGACCACTATATACCTGCCATATATCAATTGACAGCTCGTGATGGCTAACCTTCCATCATCCTTCGGTACTGTAAAGTGTAGAGTAACTAAGGCATTGTGACAGGTTTGAATAGGAACTGAAAGGAATACAAGCTGAGAAATTGTGTGTGTGTGTGTGTGTGTGTGTGTGTGTGAAGTGAAAAAAATGTAAACGTGGCGTAATGTTTAAATGGAAAATTCGTTAGGAAAGGTAAGACGAGAAGGACGAAAGAAAAGGGGAGGTAAAAACAAGTAAGACTGCCAGAAGGAAGAAGGACGTGCATGAATCAGAGAAAAAGATAACATGAAAAGTCTCTTCATTGTGGCTCCTAGAAATGTTGTCTTGGTGTGCATGCGTGTGTCTTGCTGTCATTCTCTTTGTGTCTGTCCGTATTTTTGTTTCTTTCCTTGTAATTATTTGTGTGCATTTTCGTGTGTCTGACTGTATCTCTATTCCTGTGCTGACACATTCTCTCTCTCTCTCTCTCTCTCTCTCTCTCTCTCTCTCTCTCTCTCTCTCTCTCTCTCTCTCTCTCTCTCTCTCTCTCTCTCTCTCTCTCTCTCTCTCTCTCTCTCTCTCTCTCTCTTTTCTTCCTCCTCCTCCTCCTCCTCGCCACGTGAATACATGCACATAAAACTGCACTTTCTTTCCACGAGTTTTAAGTGTTTACATCTTGGAGGCGCGACGAAACGACTGTGCGTTTTGGGGAATACTTTTCACCAACCTGGTTTATGCAAATTGTGGTGGTCTTCCTATGCCAGATGCTCTTCTCCTCCTCCTCCTCCTCCTCCTCCTCCTCCTCCTCCTCCTCCTCCTCCTCCTCCTCCTCCTCCTCCTCCTCCACTTCGTCCCAAAACTAGTCAAAATACTCCGCTCTTCGTATTTGAGTTTCTAAGGTCATGATAAGAGTTTGCTGTTTTGTTTTGCGTCGTGGAGAAGTACCTACATGTATGTACACCTACTTGGTCTTGTTGGTTTGGTTGGTGCATGCTGGCAACTTAAATAATTGGAAGGATATGTGTGCAATCAGTGACACACACACACACACACACACACACACACACACACACACACACACACACACACACACACACACACACACACACACACACACACACACACACACACACACACACACACACACACACACAGAGAGAGAGAGAGAGAGAGAGAGAGAGAGAGACACACACACACACACACACACACACACACACACACACACACACACACACAGACACAGAGACCAGATATCAAAAAGTTTCAAAGCACTTGCAAGACGGATGCGATGGAGGAAGAACGACAGTAAAATAGTAAAGTGCCTCATGCATAAATAAAACACGTTCAGAGAGGAAAAGCTAAAGAGAAAGAAAGAAAGAATCCGAGGCCGTCTTGAACTTTTAGCTGAGAAGAGATAAATGTATAAGAATAACTTTAAAAATGACAGACCTAGAAAACTAAGAATAAAATAAGATGCTTATTGATGATAGTACATTTAGTGAAGAAAGATTCAGGCTGGTAAAAAGATGTGGATAAAAAATAAATTAAGATAAGTGGAAATAAAAAAAAGATAAATAGTTATAATAAATGTTCGTAATTTTACTTTAATTAAACATCTGAACATTCAGGGAAACAGAAACACGCACACAAAAGATTAAAAAGTAATAAGAGAAACAAAAATAAGGTGGAAACTAAAACGTGTTTTACTCTTGAGTTTTGGTAAAAATTCGATCAAGGTGTTGGCGTCTGAGGAAAAGATTATCAGAAGGTAAAACTCCCCTAATTGTTTTTTCTATGTATATTTTTAGTTGCTAGAAGGAAAGCGTGGAAATGAAACTGTTAAAGAAGAGAATGAGAAAGTTGTGTCGGAGAGAAGTGTGGAATGAAAGCGTGGGGAGACGAACTTCATGCAATACGGACGGAGAAAGAGAGAGAGAGAGAGAGAGAGAGAGAGAGAGAGAGAGAGAGAGAGAGAGAGAGAGAGAGAGAGAGAGAGAGAGAGAGAGAGAGACACACACACACACACACACACACACACACACACACACACACACACACACACACACACACACACACACACACACACACACACACATGTCGCATACACGTTCACTGCACACATGTTGCACGCGAGAGACGCGGCGAAATCAGGTAAAAGATTTACGATGAATGGAGCATCAAGTGTAAACGTTTTGATGTCAGGCCCGGCAAAGCTATGTGCATCTCGAAGTGTTGACGGGGACGCGGGGAGCCGTGATAACTGGAAGGTCTGTGAGGGCTGACAGGGCTTTGAGGACAGGCAGGGCTGGCAGGGCTGTGAAGGACTGACAGGGAGAGATATTGAATTGAAGAAAATAAACATTTTCTTTATTTAATCTTTCATCCACTCTGTTAGAAGAAGATAATCATGATGGTTGTTTTATTATGTTTGTATGTCTTACTACATTAGTGAAAATGATAGTAACACCAACATGAACAAGATGGGAGTACTTTTATTATCAAAAATATATTAGAGTAAATATTAGTTACAGGTACAATACAAAGAGCAACGCCTTAAAGAGGATGACTTTATTTCTTTAGAAATAAGACAAGATTAAAGTAAATTCGTGTTCAGCAGAGACGAAAGTATAGTAAAGTAATCTGAAGCGAACCAGGTGTTCAGAATTTCATTAAAACTTTAAGCAATAAATTTAGTGAAGTAGCGGCGGATTTAGGGAGCGACAGATGGTGTGCAGCCGCGGCTCAGCGCGACACTCGTGACTAACTGACCAGTGGTGGACTGATGGTCATGTTTGCCCTGAAGTGGCGAGTAGCCGGCCGAGGCAACAAATATACGAAGATTAACTCTGCTTATGACACAGGCTGATAAACGCTGTTAGTAAGCGGTGGCGTGGGGCGTTGAGAAGGCAATCCTTTCATATCATCCGCTTGATTAAACAACTTATTAGAACTAAAGAATTATCGCGGCCTTATTATATCTCCAACGATCATCGTGCCAGTTTGCCTCTCTTGCCCTTTCTTTTAATTGCCGTCATGCTTTTTGTGATATCACATAAATATTACAAATTTTCTCTGACACTATAGTGTGACGTTGCGGCAAACCGGATAGTCTATCACGGTCATTAGTTTTTTTTATTAATAACAGTGACTCATTATTTGCAAATGATTTTATTCGAAATCGTAAGAAAAAAGAACTGCTATAGAAAGAATGAAAGTACACACACACACACACACACACACACACACACACACACACACACACACACACACACACACACACACACACACACGCCCGGTAGCTCAGTGGTTAAAGCGCCGGCTTCACAAGCCAGAGGACCGGGGTTCGATTCCCCGGCCGGGTGAAGATATTTGGGTGTCTCTCCTTTCACGTGTAGTCCCTGTTCACCTAGCAGTGAGTAGGTACGGGATGTAAATCGAGGAGTTGTGACCTTGTTGTCCCGGTGTGTGGTGTGTGCCTGGTCTCAGCCCTATCCGAAGATCGGAAATAATGAGCTCTGAGCTCGTTCCGTAGGGTAAAGTCTGGCTGTCTCGTCAGAGACTGCAGCAGATCAAACAGTGAAACACACACACCGCGTAGTGTAGTGGTTAGCACGCTCGACTCACAATCGAGAGGCCTGGGTTCGAGTCCCGGCGCGGCGAGGCAAATGGGAAAGCCTTTTAATGTGTAGCCCCTGTTCACCTAGCAGTAAATAGGTACGGGATGTAACTCGAGGGGCTGTGGCCTCGCTTTCCCGGCGTGTGGAGTGTGTTGTGGTCTCAGTCCTACCCGAAGATCGGTCTATGAGCTCTGAGCTCGCTCCGTAATGGGAAAGACTGGCTGGGTGACCAGCAGGCGACCGAGGTGAATTACACACACACACACACACACACACACGCGAAAATGGAGCTGTCTGTTTTATGTGAGCTTTATTCATCAACTAAATGTCAGGTACTCTTACTTATTGGATTTGTTTACCGTTGTATTCACTCCATCCTGCCGCGTGCACTTCTTTCATTGGTTTATCATATTTCTTGTACACATACGTACTGTATGATGCCGAGACTATTGTTCTCGTTAATGAAGAAGTGACGTCTAGTATCTATAATTCAGCTAAGCGCAAATTGTATCATCGGATTTGGATTTGTATAATTCCCCTCTAAAAGACGTGATGCGTTAGTGGAGGTAGTTTCGGTTCGTCCGGAAAAGATTGGTGTGGCGTATTGAACGCTGCTGCACGAAAAACTTACAGAACTTGTATTTATGACATCTATATATATATATATATATATATATATATATATATATATATATATATATATATATATATATATATATATATATTGCAAAAAATAAAATAAAAAATAAGTAAAACTAAGCGTGTGCGAGAATCTCTCATCGCCTGGAACGGGGCGGTGTGAAGCAGTGAGGGTCGGTGGGTGTTAGGAGGCCTGGCGGCCGTTGCAAGCATTCGAATTCGGTGAAAGCGCTGGGATATTTTGTGCAAATGGATAAAACCAGCACCGTGGGCAAAGCAAACACGACACCCGGCAGGCGAGCGGCGCACAAACAGCAGAAGCTTGCATCGAAAGGGGGTCTTGAAGGAAAAATAAGTTGCAGGCGGGGAACAAAAAACAGCCGACCATCTGGTGTAAACACGCGCGGACGACCTGCAAAGGTGCCTCAGAAAACAATATAAAGAGACGCGCCAATATATTTTTCTAATTGGAGAAATACTGCAATTAGAAAGGACTCATAAAGGTGATGGCCTGTCCATTATGTAACCTTTTATCTTTTATTGCACCAACGGAGTTAAGAAAACTCGTCTATACTATAAAATACTCCCAGCTTTCATTACTGCAGTTTTCATCTTTAGATCACCATAATAGCAACAATTCATGGTCATTTCAAACGAAAGACGATAAGACCTTTTCACACCTGGAGCGTCATAGTCAAGTTTATGAAGCAGCGAAGCATGACGCTTGACCCCCTCGCACACACACCCCGCCGCTAGAGGGCCCTGGAGGTGGCCGCCGCGTCCACAGTGAGGGAGTGCTAGCTTGCTGCTGCTTGCTGCTGCTTGCATGTTGGCCGCCTCCTGTGTCCATCTTTGTCGTCCGTGCTCGAATACATTGCTAAAATGGACTCCTCGCTCGACACCTTAGTAAGTATACGGCATAATTAAGATCCCTGGTTTTCCGTGTATACTGGTAGTGCGTGCAAGATGTGGTCTGCAGCTCACGGGCAAAATATGGCGGTTTGTTACGTGTTGTGTTAATATTACCGACCTTGTCATTTTTTTTTTTTTTTTTTTTTTTTTTTTTGCTTCTTAATTATGCACAGATGATGGCATACTATTCTAAAACTATTATAAAAATACAAAGCATGGGATTAGTATGGAATGCAAAAAACTCGTATACGTTGAAACAAATTTCTCTTGAGATGAATCAAAGTGTGTGCGTGTGCGTGTGAGTGTGCGTGTGTGTTTAAGTACTCGGTCAACCATTACTTATCGTAATATTAGCAGTGCGTGAAGTTGAAGTCTACGGGAGTTGGCGTGCAT
This sequence comes from Portunus trituberculatus, assembly GCF_017591435.1. NCBI lineage: Eukaryota > Metazoa > Arthropoda > Malacostraca > Decapoda > Portunidae > Portunus > Portunus trituberculatus. Next base: position 11,907,933 of record NC_059298.1, read on the forward strand.
TGTGTGCGTTCATGTTGAGGGCAGGGAGCAGAGTGGGAACTGGGCAACAAGTTTGCCATTGAACTTCACTCCATCTTCATAGCGTACATATAATCAACACTTCCTAATCCTCCATCTTAACATCTTATCCAATATAATTTCTCTGTTATGGTAATTTAGCGACCTTGCACGCACGCGCGCGCGCGCACACACACACACACACACACACACACACACACACACACACACACACACACACACACACACACACACACACACTTGGAACAGTTTGAGTGAGGAAGTGGTATCAGCAAAGAGTGTACATAGTTTTAAAGAAAAATTGGATAAGTGTAGATATGGAGACGGGACCACACGAGCATAAAGCCCAGGCCCTGTAAAACTACAACTAGGTAAATACAACTAGGTAAATACACACACACACACACACACACACACACACACACACACACACACACACACACACACACACACACACACACATTATCACAACACTTCTCTTATCAGTACTACCACTGTATCTGTTGGTCGTCACCACCGCAGCCACTACCGCCATCACGAAGAGGCACTCAAACCCAAGCCTGCGAAAACAATGCCAGAATACTGGAGATTTTGTCACCACAGACGAACGGCGTGTTTGAGTAAAGTGGGGAAGTGGGAAGGCTTGAGAGAGCTTGGGTGATGGAAGCTGCAGCCTTGTGGTAAAGAGGGAAGTGGGATTCGAGTGCATGGGGTTGGTCACTTTGGGTCCGGCACTCTTCCTCTCTGCAGACACTCGCAGAGATCTCGTTATTCTCTTGCAGGGGCCGGTGCCATTAAGAGTCGAGAAGCAGGCCAGGCGGATGTAGCACTGTGTCATTTCAGTCGTGTGTTGTGAAGGTGACTGTACTGAAGGAGGAAAGTTGTGTAAAGGTGGTCCAAGACAAGACCAAGTTGGTTATAGTGTGCGTGTATTTTGCTACCGTTTACGGTTGTGATCGTTTTAATAGCTTTGGAAATTACGTTCCAATAGATTATTGTAAATTCAGCACAAGGTCGGTTTTCGTAAAGGTACGTACTTAGTATATTCAATTTCGAATAAAGGTGACCTCTGAAATAAATGTTGATACAGTATGCAGCTGAGTCACAATAACACAACTAAATATGAGTTGTTACGTACCAATAATTCGTGCTTTGGTAAACAAAAATCTTGTATTACCAAGTCGTGAACTATGCATCATCTGTAGCATGACTCGAACAATGAACTGTGAGACACCGACCTCTTGCAAGGCCATGAATTAACTCATACCACCGCTCCTTTCATTACTCACTGACATCAACTCTCATTACTCATACCATAACCCTCAATATTAACACCACTCCCCTCAGTGCTCACTTTTACCACCACACCTTCCTTTATTACAAAGACTACTCACACTATCCCCACACGCTCATCATTCACTTTCACCAACACACACCTATTACTCACTTGTTTCACGTCCACCGCATTACTCATATCACATTGCTTAATAATTCGAACTACACATCTCGTAAGTATTCCTATGGTTGTGATTTTATAACTTGCGGCAAAAACTAGAACACGAAATGGCAGCTACCCGGGTGAGCCATCGAGCCATCAAATGACAAGGTGGGCTGGTGGTAACACTGGTGCATCTATAAGGCCTCCTTTCAAAGATCTGATTTCATTCTATGGTCCTTTTTATATTGGAGAAGAAAGGTGAGGAGTTTTGTCACACATCGCTGATAATATTGTCTCTAGAGGTGAGTCGTCACGAGTTTGCAGTGTTAAGAATGCATGTGGTATTAATCTTGTTGTATAGTAGTGTGACGCAACAAAGCTTTTCATAACGTAAACGGAGCAAATGAATTACGTTCTTACGTGGAGGTAGGTAATGTAATACTGAGCCTTTACGCGCGTTGTTTGTAATTGCATACAGCTCCCGCTTCCTTCCAGATGCGCAATGCTATTCCTCCATGGAACCTATACTCTCAAGTTACCCTGCGATGATGGTATGTTTTTGTATTTATTACCACGAAAGTTAACGAACATGAATAGTATATATATCTTGTGTATACATTTGTTCATTATCTGGAGTCGTACAATATTTTTTATTATCCTTTTAAGGAGAAAGCTCACCAGAGAATGTTCAGTTTGTCAGTTTCTCCACCCAACCATTTAACCACACTGAAGAGGAAACATTTCTGAAAGACTTTACTGCAGCAGGCAAGTGTAAAAGTGAACTGATCCACTGAGGAGGGAGAGCCGGGACCAGGAAAGATATGCAAGAAGGAAATGTCAGAGGAAGGGACAGCGAAATTCGCTTTTAGAGCCGATGTGTTAACTGAACTTCTCTTTCGCTCTCCTGCCACAAGCAAAAAAGGATCATGAAAAACATTGTTTTTTTTTTTTTTTTTACCATATGATAGAGTAATACTATTCTATTCAAAAATATTTTACGTCTTTTAGTATACAGTACTGTAGGTTATCACGGAATTGTCCATAAGAGTGGCATTAATATTATCGAGAAAAGTTATGCAGCATTGATTTAATGCTGAATTAATATGATCATTCCACCTGTCTTTACTTTGTTTTATTCAAAGCAATTGATAATTGTTGCAAACATGACGACATCTAATCTTCACACACACACACACACACACACACACGCACACGCACACGCACACGCACGCACACGCGCGCACACAACAAGCAGACATCGCTATGCACTGCCCTGAATTGCAAGCGTTATGTGCTGTTGCTCGTTTCCCAAGAAGCCATGGCGCGCTGCCTTGAGGCGCTCCCAAAGTCTCATGGACTGTGCTGGACATTTGAGATTGTTGTTGCTGTTACTGCTTATTGAGCGTGTTATTAGTCTGTGTGAGAATGAGGCAATTTAGAAGTAAACATTGATGTGGATAGCTTTGTGTGTATTCTAGCATTGGGTAAGGAGGACAAAGTGATCCCGACCTTAAATTTCGATTGTGCAGTTTGTTTGTTCATACAAGGTTCCCTGACTGCAGAATACCTTCACCTTAAGATGTACGTCTGTCCTTAAAAGACCTAGGCACAGATTCGTTACATTTCGCAGCAGGGGAGTGCGAGAGGTACACTATGCTCCACTCGGTATAATTCCTCCTAGCTCGGCTCGCTGCCTTGTGTTGGCTGTACACTTGGAGCAAGACGATTTCTCATGCAAAATTTCATTAGTTTCTCGTGTTATTCCCAGACGCTGCCCCGCTCTGCTCTGCGCCCAGGGCTCCTCCCCGGGGACGGCGAGGCCTTCCACCCTTCCTGCCCTCAAGGATGCAAGCGACGTGCACTGAAAGCTCCACGGATGAAGTGCAGAGAAGGCACGCTTTTATCAAAGTGTAATAGTCGCACGTTTTCCGTACCATAATCAACAATGTAAATTTTATCTGAAATTGTATATAATTCAAAATTATGCATTTGTTTAGTTTTTTGTATCATCATCAGGGTTATATATAGTAGGATTATATGTACCTCAGACACAAGGCATCGGCGAATGATCTCCAGCATTCTTTTCCTCCCTGCTAAAAGAAGCACTCCTGCACGACTGTGCGTGCGTGCGTGTGCGCCGCGATCGATGATACTAAATCCCCAACCAGATACAGTGCTTCCGAACAATTCTGGCCTTTGAAAGATGCATAAATACCATAAAGAAGAAATGAGCACAGACGACTTGACTATAAATGTCAAATTGCAGGAATATGAATAAGTTACTGGGATGCAGGCTCAGGTAGTGCAACAAGAGAGTCTATAGCTTAAAGTTGTCGTATGATTTTTGCGGTATTTCAACATGTCCTGATATGTGTACTTGAGTCAACGCTGGTCCACATGACCCAAAATTCGTTTCTAACCTGATCAAATAGTAAAATCCTTTAAGTTCACATAACATTATAAATATTTCTCCTAGCTTTCGTCACTGTCAGGGCCATAAGTATGTTGAGGTAAAGTACGCGAGACCCCTAGTTGTTCAGCAAGGAAGTTTAAATTTTGCTTTAACTGCAAAGCTCTATAATGGAACCCTTTTATAGTTAACTTCCACGACATTTAGGTCACTAAATGAATAATGATCACGGTTCTAAACTTTTTAATCTTTTTCACATAATTTTACATTCATAGACAACATAGAATTAAATGGAATCAGGGTAGAATCAGAAGCTTTTCGTCTTATCAACTCCTCTCGTCCATCTTCAGTCTCTCTCTTACCACCGCAATGTTGCCTCTCTTGCTATCTTGTAGCGACATTCTCATGCAAACTGCCCTGATCTTGCCAGCTGCATGCCTCTCCATTCAGTTCCTCAGCCTCTCACTTTAACCCATATCTGAGACAATGGAAGAACGTTATTTGTTTAACAATACTGATGGTACCGGGAATTTTATTCCGTTATCAGCAGAAAATTTTGGAGAGAGAGAGAGAGAGAGTAGCAGTCATTCGTATTATAGAACAGTATACAGTTTCTTTTCTAATAAGTTAAAGGACTGTGGGGCTAAGAGATAAGATTTTGATATCGGTGTGGCCTGGGGAAACAGAAGGTTTCATCCATTACTATGCCACAAAGCATAAAAGAGGAAAATAAATGCCTGGAGGAGAGACACTATTCTTCAAACCGTTACTGGTTTGGTTAGATCCCGGTTTATGGTTTAGGAGTCGTCAGTGTCAGGATGAGCCAAGTTTTAAGAGGGAGGAAGAGGCGCGGAAGGAGGCTTGCGTGGTGAGCGACAGGGAGCAGCAGTAGTCGTGGATCAGGTGTGGGCAATATTGAAGGCAGGTCCTAACTTTGACTGGAGCCAATTTTGCAGAGTTGCGCATCGGATGAGGCCATATTTCTCCCAGTGCAGGCTGGGGGGAAGGTCACGACGTTGGTTCAGCCATCCTCCTCTACCTGATGCATGGAACTGCGCCTGCAAACACGCCATCAAGGAAGAGATTTACAAAGGCACTTACACAATATTGTCCCGGACCTGTGATTTACAAGGGAGAAGATGACATTCTGATTCCTGTACATTTTTGCCGATTGAATTTGTTTCTAGATTCCTTACCACTATTATTGTTTTTAGTTTCGTTTTTGCAAGCATGGACGCCATGCACGAGTTTGGGTAACATTATAATTCTTTGTATATAATATATATATATATATATATATATATATATATATATATATATATATATATATATATATATATATATATATATATACTAATGCTGTTCACATGAACATTCATCACTTAGAAATTTTTCAGTTTGTCCTAAGAAAAACTCTTGATTTTTAAGGTGCCTTTACTCTTATTACGCTGTTTTTATGATCTCTTGTTTGTTAATCTATGAGCATCACTTCCTTTCGCAGGTTACGAACTCCTTTCGCAAGTCAAGAAGTCCATAGCACGCAGCGTTGATCTCTAGTATATGTACTCCCTAGTGCAAGGAAAGGAACGAAAAGTGTCAGCTTTGTTCATATCAGAAAATTATTCTACAGTTCAACAATAAAGGTAATTTGTTTTCACTTAAAAACTAAAAATGAATTTGGTGGGGCAGGTGGATTTGGTCCTAAGTTACTGACTATAAGTTTAAGAAAAGATTTGCACATAGAGGCCCCCTGTATGTGCAAATCATTTCTTAAACTTAGTC
>NC_059298.1:11926080-11991080 GCF_017591435.1 Portunus trituberculatus
GTACACCACCATTACCACCATTACCATCAACACTATACAACCTTCTTTCGAAGACGTTATCTTCTTTCAACACACGTGTCTTGAACTTCCACCGTCCTGTCCTTGTCACTTAATGAAACTTAGTTACGAAATAGTCTCCTGGACGTCTGGACTACTAGTAGCTGCAGAATCTTCTGTCAGAGCCACTTTCTTGTAGAGGATGAGTTATGAGAGAACAAGAAAAATAGAGATAAAGATAGCTAATATAAGAAAGGTGACTGATAGGTACGCACTCAAATATCTCTCTCTCTCTCTCTCTCTCTCTCTCTCTCTCTCTCTCTCTCTCTCTCTCTCTCTCTCTCTCTCTCTCACTCACTCACTCTCTCATTCTCTCTCTCTCTCTCTCTCTCTCTCTCTCTCTCTCGTTATAATTTCATCAGTACATTATCAATCCACCATACTATGTAAGAAATCATTGTATTTTGACGCGTTCTCTATCATTACGTTATTTATCCCATACCTCCTATACCTCGTTTACAATCCAACCATAATATTTGTATTTAACTAACTGCCATATAATATTTATGTTAAAGTAATAGGTGTTTGATATAGGGAAACAATACTTTTACTGTCTAGCGAAAAACTTCAATTTTGTTTCCTAACTCAAACAAAGCAACATCCATTTACAAGCAATGGAATAAACACATTACCGAGCAAACAAAAGATCAAGAGTACTGTTCGGATAAGAAATTAAAGGAAAATTTATGAGTCTTTCGTCCTGCGAGAAAAGACGAAACACTGTTATCAGCTCAATGCGATCTCCTTGAGGTGCTACAGTCTGCAGTGTGCTAAGCGCTCCCAACGGCAATGAAAAGAAGCAGTGAAACTGATAACAGTGACATCCATGTAACTTTGTACACACACACACACACACACACACACACACACACACACACGTAAAGGGTACGTTTATACTTGGAAAGCCGCCTTTGGCAGCTTTCACAGAATTTCTCTCTCATATATATATATATATATATATATATATATATATATATATATATATATATATATATATATATATATATATATATATATATATATATATATATATATATATATATATATATATATATATATATATATATATATATATATATATATATATATATATATATATATATATATATATATATATATATATATATATATATATATATATATATATATATATATATATATATATATATATATATATATATATATATATATATATATATATATATATATATATATATATATATATATATATATATATATATATATATATATATATATATATATATATATATATATATATATATATATATATATATATATATATATATATATATATATATATATATATATATATATATATATATATATATATATATATATATATATATATATATATATATATATATATATATATATATATATATATATATATATATATATATATATATATTATTGCCATAATTCCTCTCAAATTAGAAATAACATTATTCACCCATCTCACCACATATTAAACTATGAGAATCGGAAACCGCTAATAAGGTGCTACCTACAGAGAGAGAGAGAGAGATGGTGTGGGGGGGGGAGTGAGCCATGGAAAACGAAAAATTAGGTAGCCAGCAGTGGATTGGCTACCGGAAGAAAACGGGAGTGAGGAGGAGGAGGAGGAGAGGTATAGAAGCTTGTGGCCGTCCTGCGTCACCCTGCAACACGAACTCTGTAACAAGAAAACGGGTTACGTTCTCTCGTCATAACTGCTTGACTTATTCCAACAGCCACCAGCGTGTCTTTTCACATCAAGGAGTTACGCAGATTGTTGATCATATCCACTGAAATACTATTTAATTTAATATGGTAAATGTGATTAAAGGATCACTGGCCATTTACTATTGTGCAGTTGTTTTTAAAAGGGATGAAATTATACATGAAACTCTTAATAGTAGTGCTTATAAAAATAGTGGTTGACCGTGGCTTCAATATGACAATTAAAATAATGAGTGGTTGGCTGTGGCTTCAATATGACTTAAAATAGTGGTTGTCTGTGGCTTCAATATGACTAAGTAATTTATGATTTCTTTTAGTACGAACGTCAAGGAGCCTAATTCAGCAACAGTAAGAACAACAAATATTGCAGAAAAGTTGTTACTTATTAATCAACCAATGATTGACGTTTAGTAACCGCTGATTTCAAAACAAAGTAAATAGATTGAAGTCTTCCATTTTGATGATCTTTATGAATTAACATGATATCAGCAGTGCGATCTTCAACATTAGTTAGGTCAAAATACGTAAAGTCAATAACTACAATGAACGACCGTGGCTACGCTACTCACCTTGCGACCCGAGCGGGAAGCCCGACCCATGTCCCGAGAGCACCTTGAAGGTAATGTCGCTGCTGTCCCAGTACAAGTCGGGGTAGGATGCCACGCACTTGACTTGCAGCAAGCCGTCGGCCACCATGCTGGGCCGCAGCTTGAAGTGTAAACTCTTGTGGCTTGTTTCGAGACCAGAGGTTTCGTTCAATATCACCTGGTCGTTGTCCTCCCACTCTGGATCAACCTGTACAACACACACAAGACTCAGACTTCAGAGTCACATTTTACCCCTGTTAAACAACTCACCGACTAACACTAAGAGTTCCAACAATTACAATAATAATGATTATGAAATTACAGGTTGATAGATAAATTTATGTAAATTTACTATCAAAGCCTAAAAATATTGGAGATATAAGCATTCAGCCTTGAAATTTAAACGAGTCTTTCACATTTCAAGAATCATATGTATGTACTTTCAATATAAAACAATTACAATGACAATTTGTATTCACAACCCACAATAAAACACCGAGGCGCATCGACAATATTTTTTATGCAACCTGGAAGCAACCTTACTCAACTAACATCTTAAGGACCTTTCAAAGACAAAGATTTTGCAGGGACGCCGCATATCGCTCCTATCACAAGGCATATTTGAATTACGAAAAGAGCTTACACTTTAAAGCCGAGTTTACACGAAGGATGCAGCACCAGAACAAAACTACTAGTGCCAGTTTACTATAGGTATTATAATTTTAAAAAGCCGGATCGCACATTTATTGCGACGATACTACGAAAACCTCCGTCTGCAGGTCACGGGCGGCACAGGCTGAAGCGGTACTCACCGGCTGGTCGTTGATGTAGAAGGTGAGGGTGGGCGCAGGCAGGGCATCGTGTGAGGAACAATTGATGGTAACGACTTGATGCAGCTGGTATGGCCCCGCGTCGCCGCCCACCAGTCTGGGCTGGCTGTCAGGCAGATCTGTGAAGGTAAAGTCGAGTGAGTGTGTGGAGATAATGAATCAATAAAAAGTGTGAATCACTGAAATCAAACCATTTTGTAATAAACGATAACTATAAAGCAGCGAAAGCACAACACAAACGTATACAAGTACGCATACACCCACAAAAAATAACTGAAAAATATAAAGAATACGAGAAAATTTGGTAAAAGTACAGAATAGGACCTCCCCCCCACCTGCTCCAGGAAGCTTAGGTGACTGTGGGAAATCGGGGGTTTTAGGGGGGAGCCAATAAAGGCGAGATATGGCAATCCGAAAAAAAAGTCTAAGGACAAAGACAGCCGCTTTTTAAGAAAAAATTGGAAAATGTGAAAATTAAGATAATTTTCGCTGAAATTATCATAACCTAACATAATAACCCTCTACTACACTAACCTAACCCTACCCTAGTCTATTATTGGCGGGGGGCGGGGCTGCGCCCGCCGCATCCCTCCACTCTTTAGGACACTAACTTAAACCTAACAAACAACCTAGCGTTTTCTAGGCGGGGGCCCTGCGTTCCTCCCACACCCCCCCTCTAGGACATTAACCTCAACCTAACCTGACGTATTCTAGCAGGGGGGAGCAGCGCCCCCCACGCACCCACCCTCGCTAGGCCACTAACCTAAACTACCGTATCCTAGCTTTGGGGCTGCTTCCGGCACCGGTTATCTTATAGCTTCACAAAATATGCCCTATCTCTACCAATACCCCTCCTCACAATACCTTAACGAAAGGATGAAGGTCCTGGTTGTGGGACATCCTCTTCTCGATAGTCGTTAAGTTCACTGTCCTCTAAGGGGATAGCAGGAGCGATGATTTCCCAGTAATCTTATTCGCAACCTTTACAACTAATGTCAATGGTGGCCATGGCTGAACTGCGCACACAGATGTCTCTGTGCACCTGTCTGCCCAGCTGTGCCCCGCCTGCGAATACCTGTAGCAAATTCCCATTGGCGCAGCTCGTGGTGTTAAAGAGGTGGTGGCACGTCATTGGACAAAAGAACTATAGACACAATAAGAATCATATTCAGCAGTTACCCACAAACCCCAGCTATAAACAAATGCAGGTTAGTGTAGAGCTCATTTCCGAGTGTGATGGAGCTCAGTGGCTCGCCGCAGGGTTAATATTCATTTGCGGTAGGTAATGTACTTACTGAAAATGTTGTAATAGTAAGAACAACAAATCATCAAGAGTTTATTGTACGAAACTGTAACAACCAACCAAATCATTGTGGACTTAGATTCTGCAGGCACTGGGATATTCATTTAATTACTATGGCCTTACAAAAGCCGTCCCCACATTAAAAACATCACAGACATGGTGTATAGTAAGTACTCTACCTTGCATGGTTGTTTCAATTATTAGAAAGGAGGAACCATTCTCGACTTTTTTTCCAAAAATCGTGCTTACAATATAACAAAACAAGGAGACAACTCCTGTCTCCAGCCTCCCAAGACAGACCAGCAGCTCCCTGGCATTTCCGCCCTGGAGCAACACCCGAACCAATAATTAACACCAATATATTTGTTCAGTGTCCGACCACAATAATGCATTAATCTTCTATATACGCATACGCGATCCTAGTCTGACTTAAGCTCTTCAAACTCACATTACATTCACATATTAAGTGATCGTAATACTGACGTGTCTACTTAGGCCGAGTCGGAGCAATGCTACGGGACCTACACTGACAGACAAACAGGCCATTCTAAACTTCCAAAGCATGAATTATCTGCAGGTTTTATTATAACGCTTTCACGCAAAGACACACTTCTGAATTTCCAATCGGCTTTTATAAATTGAAAGGAATCTCCTAAGGAATGGAACATTTGAGTACTTAACGTTGAATAAACGGAAAAAGAACTGCTCCCCATTCTTTAAGAGCAGTTGGTGTTCTCTTCATGTTCTCCATTATGTCAATGAAACCAATCAATGACAAGGTCCTGCCTAAGAATGAATTTCTTAAAAAAAAAAACTCAAAAATTCACTCGTCTTGATTTTAGCATTACTAATATCGGAAGTCCGTGATAGGAAACCAGTTTTTTGGAAAGTTTCGTTTCGTTCGGGATGTCTTCCTATTTCATCTGAATTAATAAAAGTCAGTTGAAGAGAACGGATGTCTTCCTATTTCATCTGAATTCATAAAAGTCAGTTGACGAATAGAGTAATTAGTATAAACCACTTATTTCTAAAAAAAAAATCCAAGAACCCTCCACACTGCAGTACAGAGAAAAGGCCGAGAGGAGGGGAAACAAAAAATGCTAGTATAAAAAAAAACGTGTGCCATATCCGTTCCGTACTTTTTCTTCTTCGTATCGGTGCACGTGGCAATCAGACACGGCAAACTGAGGCCAGGAATGGAAAGGAGAATGTGTCAAGGCTGGAAACCTACATTAATCCGTCTATGTATTATATATATATATATATATATATATATATATATATATATATATATATATATATATATATATATATCCTTTAATTACTCCCTCACCAATACAAAAGATATATTTGACTGATGTGCTGACAGAGTTCACGGAGAAGGCAGTGATACAAAACTCGATCAGAGACGATTATAGTGTGCAGTGACACGCTACGTGAAAACAGGTCATAAGTTCGATCAGAGTTGATAATGGTGTGTCGCTCGTTCACATATAAACTTCAATATAGTGTGTGTGTGTGTGTGTGTGTGTGTGTGTGTGTCAATACGTACTGTACGTAACCCTACCGTGCACTTCTATAAAGCCCCGATGCCAACGGAGTGCAGAACGGTCACTCGATAGACATCAATCAAATAAGAAAAGAAGCGATATCAGTAAATCGTGTGTGGCGGTCACCGGTGCTGTCGACGTGCACTCGTCACAGACTACAAGGGAACTGAGCGGTGCCAAAGAGATTCAAGTGAACTTCGCACGATTCAAACCAGATATTATAGATTGTTTGTGCCGCTTGCTCGAACACTAACAGGTGACTCGGTTGTTCGTAGTGTGTGTGTGTGTGTGTGTGTGTGTGTGTGTGTGTGTGTGTGTGTGTGTGTGTGTGTGTGTGTGTGTTGAGTAAATTACACAACATTCAGGACTGCCAGTTTGCTAATCAAGTACAGCTCCCAACACCAAGATAAATTCACACTGGAAACATGCTTAATCTTTGCCTCGTCTCCGCCTGACACTCACCAACGACCATCATGTCAGCAGTGGCGAAGGATGTCTTGAATTTGGGCGCCTCACCGGAAATCTCACAGCGATACTTCCCTCCGGCACTCACGGTCACGTTGCGTATCCTAACCCGCCCCCGCTGAGACTCCCTGCTGTCCACCACGAAGTGCGACGACATGAAGGTCTTCACGGCGGGTGTTTCCAGGGGCGTCCAGCGGTAGAATTCCTCGCCTCCCACGTACCACTTGAGGGCGTACACGTGGTCTCCTTCATCCTCCCACTCGCACAGCAGCCAGCCGCCCTCACCCACCGCTAGGGGCGTCGGCACCTCCAGGTTGGTTATCTTGATACCCAAGGCCACTCCTGTAGGAACGAGCAAGAACGTAAGGGATGGTTGATCCAAATTTGAGTTTATGGATTAATGTTATGATTCGTACACAAGTCTCTCTCTCTCTCTCTCTCTCTCTCTCTCTCTCTCTCTCTCTCTCTCTCTCTCTCTCTCTCTCTCTCTCTCTCTCTCTCTCTCTCTCTCTCTCTCTCTCTCTCTCTCTCTCTCTCTCTCTCTCTCTCTCTCTCTCTCTCTCTCTCTCTCTCTCTCTCTCTCTCTCTCTCTCTCTCTCTCTCTCTCTCTCTCTCTCTCTCTATATATATATATATATATATATATATATATATATATATATATATATATATATATATATATATGTCGGATGAGAGAAGGCTAATCAAGAACCGGAAAGCTTAAGTTTTATCATTTATCTATATATAGTCCAGAATCTTGAAGCATGTCTATTATATAGTAAGAATCTGATTAGGAGTTACACACACACACACACACACACACACACACACACACACACACACACACACACACACACACACACCAATAGTGGTCAGTATCAGACCTCCACCAGCTACAATTACAGCAATTTGGAACCATATTACTGAACAACCCAAGATACCGTCACTTCCTAACCCCTGACGCCCCACCGCCACGACGAGCAGTCCGCCACCACAACTAGCTTGTCCCTATACCAGCTCCCAGAACCGACCTTTAACATGAAAAGCACCATTCCTACTAGGTATCAAATTTATGAATTCGTTACCAACTTTGTTACATATACGTTCAGCTTCATGTTTTTACTTGTACTTAAGTACAAAATCCCTTAAGATTTCATTTTATTCTTCCTAGCTTTCTAATTACAAAGTTTTTGATGACCTCTATCAGACGTAGTTCTTAACTCTAACTGCTGGAGTTGTGACGTTTGGAGCTTTGCACATACTCTAGAACTATTTGCTTTTACTATGTGTCCTTTCAATGCACATTTTCAACCTCTCGGCTGCTTTTTGTATTAATAAACTGTTAATTATTAATATTATTATCATACACACACACACACACACACACACACACACACACACACACACACACACACACACACACACACACACACACACACACACACACACACCAGCTATTTTATTGAAGTTGCTTAAGATTTCCCGGTAGTGGTAATTGTTTGCTTTCGCAATGAAAGTTAAATACCGCATGTCATAATACTCAGAAGAAAATGAGATCAAGATTATATGGCGACAACAACCATGATGAATAAGATAATGATGATCGGAGGATCGAACAAATGTAAAGCTCCATTCTCTCATTAGGCCGCTCAATCCAGACTTTCGAGAACGCTGTGGTATCTCATTTTTCATGAACTTCTTTTTCTTTATTTTTATTTTCCAACAGACATCTTCCCAGCGATGCAGAACACTTTCTGCTGTTTCGTTGACAAGTTTCCTGCTCCTCTTTTATTTTGTATATGTAAGTGTCGCAGTGGCGATCTTAGTTCTTATATAAGATGATAAGTGGCGGAGGGAAGAAATGAATATGTTGAGTAGAAACAAAACCGCCGTTGTAATGCATTCACTTCCTGTTTCAGTGGCATTCTAATTACGCCATGAATTACTAATCGGTCGAATATTAATTCCTAATACAATATGCGGACACAGGATATGAAAACATTACACAGAGTACAATGTACTTAGGCATTTAATTATACTCTCATAACAGCATTGCTCTAAATATCTCTCAGCTTTTGTTGTATCACGCCGTCGCGGCCACAGCATGAACTATTAATTTGCATCACGATACCCATCAGTCCATCAGCCTGTGTATAGAGCCGTATAGAGCCACCACCACCACCACCACCACCAATCAAATTGTTGCAAGAGGGAGGCTAACACATTTCTTTGTGTAATTTTGGATTTGTTTTCAGACTTTAGGAATTTGTATTTTCACCTTGATTTTTTTTTTTATGTTATATACATTTTTATAGTCTATTTATATATTTGTCTTTTGTGTGTTTATCCAGCGCCTCTCCTATTTAAGAACTCATCATTTATCATCACCACAATCATCACCGTCATCATCATCAAGGACGTAAATAATAAGCACCTACTACTCCATGCACATCCGTAAACATTAACAACCTCGACAAAAATGCAGACGACATTAAAATAACATGAAGTGCGCTAATGTGTACAGCGTGTGATGAATATTTATGTCGCCATTTTGCGTTATAATGCGCCGCACTTCCCACGCTAACCCGGGAGGGAGACGCGTGGTTCGGTAGTGAGAGGCCCCAGAGCAGACCGGCGGGAAGCTTCCATCACTTGCGTCTGTTACATTATGCTTGGTTAAGGGCAGTGAAGGAGCCTTGGGCAACCTGAGCCAGAACTGACATTCTTCTCTCAAATGTCGCCTTCCGTGAAACGGCACAGGTAAGCTCAATTCCAGGTAAGAGAGAGAGAAAGGGAGGGATATGCAAAGGACAACATGATTTACTCATATTCATCCTGCAACAAGAACCAGTAATTTCCCGTACAGTTATATACACTCTCCCTAATGACGTAAGCATTGTGTCGTCCAGCCCTCTACCAGTTCCGTCATCCCTATCTTAACCCTTTATTCATGGAAATTTGGACATGCAAGTACATCAATTAAGACCTCCCGCATTCGTAACATATCACCTAACACTCCTTTCCTCAGCCAACCTTCTCTTTCTCCATGTCGCCGGCTCCTCATCCACTCACTTTCACTCACGCCATGATGGGCTCTTCAGACACACACCCAATTCTCCTCCTCTCCTCCCTCGCCCTCTCCGTCACTCGGAAGGGGGAACGCCTCCTACATCAAGTTAATTGTGATACACTCCGTAACCCTTCTCTTTGAAAAACGCATCTGGGTTTTGTTCATTAAGATTTATGTTGCTTTTACCGGTGTATTAAGCGCTCGCGGCTCCATCCCTCACGCCCTCGGCCGCCGGGGTGAGCCTAGATAACGAATGAAGACTAAAGTGCCATCATGACTCTCCTATCTCTTATCTCGACTCTCCACTTCATCGCCATTCACACGTTCTCCACTTTTATTGGCATCAAGCCTCTCCGTCGTCTTTCACCTACAACCCAGAGGGGTCCCGCCACCTTGTCTCCCTCCATACACACACACACACACACACACACACACACACACACACACACACACACACACACACACACACACACACACACACACACACACACACCGCGTAGTGTAGTGGTTAGCACGCTCGACTCACAATCGAGAGGGCCGGGTTCGAATCCCGGCGCGGCGAGGCAAATGTGTGGCCCCTGTTCACCTAGCAGTAAATAGGTACGGGATGTAACTCGATGGGTTGTGGCCTCGCTTTCCCGGTGTGTAGTGTGTTGTGGTCTCAGTCCTACCCGAAGATCGGTCTATGAGCTCTGAGCTCGCTCCGTAATGGGGAAGACTGGCTGGGTGACCAGCAGGCAACCGAGATGAATTACACATGAGAGAGAGAGAGAGAGAGAGAGAGAGAGAGAGAGAGAGAGAGCTTTCACTACCATTTGTTTCTTGTGCACAAAAATATATGTATTAAAACCTTTATTAAACAATGGAAGAGATGGGTGAAGAAAAAAGACCAGGCACTAGTATATTTTTAAGAGAGAGAGAGAGAGAGAGAGAAACGAGATGAGTAGCCACCGCCCGTTTCTTCCCCATCCCCACTCCCCCCTTCACCCCAAAAAACTCCCCACGCACCAGAGGAAGATGGATCAGGACTAGGCGGGTGGTCGGGCCATTACCCATACATACGGTGGCCTAATGGACGAGTTTCCGGAGGCGCATTTACATTCAAGAATAACGCAGCCGCCACAACCTCCCACCTCCACCACTACCAACACAACCACCACCAGCACCGCCTCTGTCTCCCTGCCGCTATTTTTGTTGTTGTTCATCGTCTTATTGTTGTGTACGCATTTTTTTTTTCTGTTGTTTTCTCGGTTTAGTGGTGATAGTGACTGTGAGTGAAGGGATCAAGATGTTTATACTCCTTCTATTGCTACTATTAACTACTACTATCATTGCTACTACTATATCATCATAACCACTACTACCACCACTACTATCCACTACTGGAGTTACAACAACCACTATCACTACTACCATTAGATCATCGTAAATATTGCTGCTTCAGTAACGTAACACCGAGCCAAAGAAACAAGGCGAAGGCATGTTGTGACTCTCCTTCCAGGAATCCTCTTGCAGTTATAAAACTGCATTTCATATTACTTAGCCGAGTATTGTTCCAGCAGGTACTACGTTTTTTTTTTTCTTTATCAGTGTTGTTGACCTTCCCATTGGAGGGATAATAATGTCAATGTTTTAGAGAGGCAGTGGCATAGTGGATAAAGTGGTGAGCGTGGGATCCGGCAGCCGTCCACGCGTAGGTTCGAATCCCACAAGTACGGCCTTGAAACTTTGCCATTCGTCGAATGGTTTAAAGTTACCTGTATGTCACCTTGATACCCAGGCTCTAGGTAGTTACATTTAAGATGCGCTTGGGTAGTGATATGGGTCCTAGTATGAGTACCACTATAAATAAAATTACCTGCGCCACTAATGGGCGGGAGCTTATAACAGCGCTTCCAATACTCTTCAAGTTACTAACAGGTGGTATAGGCCAGGACATGAGAAAAAAGAGGGAATGTTGTTGTTTAGCCCCATAGGTTCTCTCACATTTACAGCATAAATAGCTTCACCTCACTTCTCTCACCTCTTTTTTTTTCTATAAATAAGTATAAAGTTTAAAGAATACATCAAGAAACGAAACATTTACAGAACCAATAACGAAACACACCCAATGTCAAGGATAAATGTTGGAGATAAACAAGCGAGAAGCATCACCATCAACACAAAAGCCTCCAGGCAATCAAGTCCTGAATCCCTCCAGGCCATTCGCTACCCCCCGTCAGGTTGCGAGGCGCTGCGGTGAGCTCCAGATGCACCAAAGCGAGGCCCTGACACCCACAAGCCATTTTGTTGCACACGACCTGGTAAGACTAGGGACCGTGATGGAATGACGCACACCCAGCCGGAGGGACACAGATGGTAAGCGTCGGCAGCCAGTGGGTCGCGGAGCTGGTGGCGGCATACCAGCCTCGCCTCGCCTTTGTGTTGGAGCGAGACAGATGAGGTCGTGTGTCGCTGTCTGTCGGCCGGTGCCTGACATCTTCATCAAGGAGTTCCAGACGAAGCACCTCCCATTCACAGCCTCTCCGGGCATTATACGGTGCTCTTGGCACGTCGGCGCTGTGCTATGTGACCTCCGTGCTACTCAGCATGATTTCAGGCACCCTCCATATTGCATTCCCTCAAACTAATGATAGTTTTTTTTTGTCTAACTGGATACTGACAATCATTTCTTCAACTAACACGAATGCATAACACGAAATACAAGGAGCTTTGCTAAGCGCGATGAAAATAACCCTTCTGTCCGAATAACGGAAACAGAAGAGCAAGCAAACGCTCGAAAAAAAAAAAAAAGATACACACATATGAGAAAAAGCACACCCTGGAACGTTGTTAGGTGTCAATCTGGTGACGGGCTGGCGTGGGCCGAACGCGGACAGCCTGCTGCCTGAATGATGGACGGAGAGTGAGTGAGCACCACCTCCTTCCCTGCTCCTCACGCTGGTCATGTGAGCGGCATCATCGCTCAACCTCACTCGGCAGGAAGAGGGAAAATGGAAGAGCAATATTTCAGCAGAACTCGCAAAACCTGGAATTATTGGAAGTCAGAATGCCATAAATCAGTGAGAAGGTGATACATCAGACTCGCGTCACGCCACTGAACGAGAAAAAAAAAGTGAAGTAAAATAAAAATGTTACGCGAGGATAACGAAGTCGAGGTGCATTTGGAAGCCATTCTTGTGCCAATGACAGCTTTTCACACCCTGGCGATTAATGGAACCGAGGTCATGACAACTAGAGAAAGAGTAAATCATTTTCGTGCATGTGCGTAGGTGACATTTTCTGCACCAATGGCGAGGTAATGGAAACACCTCGCTGGCGGTAATGCTACCTCTCCCTGTCGCTATATATTGCACGACACGTGACACCATATGAAAGACAACAGGTGCGCTTAATATCACCCACAACTAACACCGCTTCTCTATTTTCCTGGGCGGTTCTTTTCGTCTTTTCCTGTCTTGTTAATTCACTTCTCGTTCGTGCAATTTTTCTCTCATTTTTCTTTTAAAGGATTATTTTCTCTTCCTCATTTTCTCCTCTTTCTCCTAGGACTCCCACCATTCAAGACCTGCACCAGCAGAAGCAGCAGCAGCAGCAGTAGCAGTAGCAACAGCAAGACCCAGAACCCCCTTTCAGTATTCCCTGGCACCTTTGTCGCCAAAGTAATCACCCCCAACAAGTCACCGTCGTCTCAAATTTTCGACCATTCCATCACCTTTCACTCACAGCTTTACCGTCGCTTGTCGCTGTCACTTCTCTCTGAGTCACAACCTTCACTACAGTTTACTGGAGTTTTCCACAAACTCCTTTTGTTTCTCTTGCCGGCGCCACACCGCTCTCGCTGGCACCACCCAGTTCCCTCCTCCTCCTCCTCCTCCTCCCTTTTGTTTCTACTGCCCACGTTTTCAGATGACCCTTCCACTCACCGGATTCTAATGAAAATAAAAATCAACCTTCCCCTCCAGCATTATGCAAGGCTCGCCTGCACATTCGCACCATCCACCATCATCACCACCACCACTACCACCACCACCATGCCCTTTACAGTTATATTTGGTACTCTGCTTCACACATGCATCGTTTTTCATTTCTTTCACTTTGGGTCGCTGTTGAACTTGCTGCAGCTGCTGTTTTCAATTATGCTTCTGCTATTTTCTTTCTCTGTCCGGTGCTTCATTTGTTTCCACACCAGAGGTTAGGGACGGAAAACTGATCGCCAGCTAAGGGTTCGAGGAAATATATCACAAAATTTCAACGTTACTGTTTCACTCGTTATATTATTTCCTTCCTGTTGCATTAATTCATAATGTGCATTAAATTTTCAAACACGTCAGGCATACAAAGGCTATAGAAAATGCATCTTTTTGTATATAAAACACGTGTTGTCATTAACTCCCCTTTTTCCTCCAAGGTACAGAAGAGTCGCACCAAAACAAATCTCTGGATACCTGACCTTTGTGAATATTCGACGGCAGTAAATAAAAAGAAAAAGAGACCTTTAGCCGTTCTCAGTATTTTACCAAAATAAATCACCACATCGCAGCTCTGTCGTTATTTTGTTCGGTGTGATTTGTGTGATTTAAGCCTGAGTGATCCATTTCGCCGCGGTTCTCGCATCCTCAACACGTTCTTTGCGGGTTATCCAGAAGATAATGTCTTTCTCATTTATAGGTACAACGCTCACCGTATCTGCACGGGCAACAACTAAATGGAAAACAATGGAAATACTGTGCTGGCATGGCAACAGCTGACACTCCCCGACAGGATGGCGTTTGACAAGTGGCAACAGAACTCGGCTTGAAAAGTGAGCACTATATAAGGGAAATGTTCTTACTGCGCTACATGTTATTCAGATAAATATTTGACATTCCTGAACTGGTTTCTGTTTATGAAGCAATTATGTAAATGTACAAAAATTAAGAATAAACGTGTCCCTCTTTTTATTTATGTGATCATTTGTCCCACTTTATTGTCATTCTCATTTGTTGTTAAGCCTGTAATGCCATAAGAGAGAGAACGCACTAAACTCACTAGAGGAAATCCAGAGCAAACATTCAACACTCCATATGTCGAAGAATTATCCTCTTCCCTCATTACCTGAAAGTTACATGACGTCCCTCGACGACATAACCCGTGGTACACTCATATGAAAGTTACTCTCACTCCGGTACTTCTTACAATATCACTAGAACCTAAGACAAAACGAACCCAAAATCATAGAGACATAAACAGATAAAAGAGTAGAACAGCATATTCATGAATCCCTGTAAGGATGTAACTCCCAATCTTTGCCTTGTGAATGTGGAGACTGTGTTATGACCGCCACGGAGTTTTATTTATCACTTACATAGAAAATTAAGATTTAAACAAAAATACATAACGCAGTACATTCAAGAATTTCTATATTATATCATTCTCAATTTGTAATCTTTAGTAGGAAAAGTATTGTGATTGGAAGAAGAGTCCCTTGATGACTTACATAAAACAAATACATAAACAGGTAAACACATAGAACAGTAAATGCATATATTTCTATGAGGTATAACTCCCAGTCTTTTATCTGGAAGTTGTGAAGCATGTGTTGTGACAGGGGTAGGGCTGCCTTGATCCCAGCGGCAGGACAACAGCAGCCACCCGCCAAGACAACAGAGTCCTAATGTAAGGCACGCACACGCTCACACTGGCTCAGGTGATTACACTGATGGATGGTTCGAGGATGGCGCCCTGGATGCTGAGAGAGAGAGAGAGAGAGAGAGAGAGAGAGAGAGAGAGAGAGAGAGAGAGAGAGAGAGAGAGAGAGAGCACGTACATACTATTTCCCGCATCCGTATTTTCCCTTGCATTAGACTCTTACAGATGCTCTGTCGCTCCTTTCAATGTTTATCAGATCCGTTACCTTATGAGAGTCCTCCTCCTACCCCCTCTCTCTCTCTCTCTCTCTCTCTCTCTCTCTCTCTCTCTCTCTCTCTCTCATCTCGTCCAGCACCACAACACATCTATAATAGCAACTCATCATCTTCCACAGCACAAAATACCACCCTAAGTCTAACCATAACCTTGCCACAACGCACCGCATTTTCTTCCCTAACACGCTATCACTACCACCACTACCACCACCATCACCACCAGCCTCTACATCACCACTACAGCCTCTCATCATTCTCCCTCTTCACGCCCTCCATGCCTCCCTGCTTACCATTCTCTACTCATCTTCTTTCTTTTTATCTTTCTTTTTCTTTACGGTCCTCCTTGATAGTGATTGATGCGTCCTGAGGAGTCAAGATATACACAATATAACTTTCTTCTCTGACTTCAATAAAAGCCTAAGTTCTTATGGGTTTTGTTTGGAAAGCCCCTCTCCTCTTTGCCTTCTATTTCTGTGTGTGTGTGTGTGTGTGTGTGTGTGTGTGTGTGTGTGTGTGTGTGTGTGTGTGTGTGTGTGTGTGTGTGTGTGTGTGTGTGTGTGTGTATAGTTCCCCACGGTCGTCTGCTGGTCATCCAGCCAGTCTTCCCCATTACGGAGCGAGCTCAGAGCTCATAGACCGATCTTCGGGTAGGACTGAGACCACAACACACACTCCACACACCGGGAAAGCGAGGCCACAACCCCTCGAGTTACATCCCGTACCTGTTTACTGCAAGGTGAACAGGGGCTACACATTAAGAGGCTTGCCCATTTGCCTCGCCGTTTCTCGGGACTAAAACCCGGGCCCTCTCGATTGTGAGCCGAGCGTGCTAACCACTACACTACACGGTGTGTGTGTGTGTGTGTGTGTGTGTGTGTGTGTGTGTGTGTGTGTGTGTGTGTGTGTGTGTGTGTGTGTGAAATAGCTTGTTTTCATGGGGCCAAACGTGTATTTTCCCCGAGTCACTTTCCTCTCCTGACCCCAGACGCACGGTAGAGAAGTCCAGTCTATCAGAGCAGAGTCCACGGAAACTCTCTCAACTTCAGCTCGTCCGTCCCACTTGAAGCCATAACCATAACTCGCAAACTAACGTCCCACCACCAAGGTCCGTCCACGGCCAGCCCTCATAGCGTGGGAACAAATGTCCGCCTACATCATAGAAAACCAGCGGTAATTTCGAGGATGGACTAGGCAAAAATAAGCAAAACAACACCTGCCATTCTCCTAACCTAACCAATCGAGAGGAGAATTAAATCGGGTTCTATGTATGTGTGCTGCGACTGGATTGCGTGTAAGAATGTCACCGGCTACGTAAGGTTATGATACAATGATATTATGACATGTAAGTACCTCTAATTATTTGTCTTTTCTGTCATTTTTTTTCTTTTTTACGTTTCAATTAGTTAAGGTCACAAAAGGTTAAAAAAATGAGATATAACGCTGACAAATTCAGGACTGCAAGTGTCTCTTCGACCCATGAGACAAACAAGGTAGGAAAGAGTGGAGGCGGGACTGAGAAAAAAATTGCATTAATAAAATGAAAAAAAAAATGAAAAATGAAAAATGAAGCGAAAGAGAAAATCCTACACATCAAGCTATTTCCTGGAAGATCTCTAACATTATGTGTGTGTGTGTGTGTGTGTGTGTGTGTGTGTGTGTGTGTGTGTGTGTGTGTGTGTGTGTGTGTGTGTGTGTGTGTGTGTGTGTGTAAGGCAATATACTGCTGACACACGTAAAAAGGAAAAACAAGTATTATGCATGAAACGTAATGCGATTTAGTCAGGACAATTCCCCGGCCAGGCAGTAATGCGAGGCCAACACCAGAGATGCTCACTCGCTACACTCAACACTCAACACGTGAAGGTGGTAAAATTTATTATAAAAAGTAACCATAAAGGATATATTATACCTCTCTCTCTCTCTCTCTCTCTCTCTCTCTCTCTCTCTCTCTCTCTGTGCCTGCAACCTGAGAAGGCAGTTCTACTTTCACTTCCAATTACACGACTCACATTTTCCGCCTCACTGACTCAGACGCGAATGCTGACTAACTTTCCGTCCCAACGAGTCTCATATCCTGGATCCTGCAGCAGCGGCACCTTCCAGGACCCAGAGGCGTGGGTTCCAGCACGTTGTTTTCCAAAAAATAGACGCTCCCGAAACCCCCTGCAGCCTTCACGTTGGAGTCTTACCACTAAACTCCCTCTTTAACAGGATTCCAGTAATGCCATCACACTCCTGATTACTACACGCTCAGCACGGCCAGACGAGGGTGGCGGATGATGATGGTGGTCTTACTCGAGTTTACCCGAGATGCTTCCCACAATACCCGGCCGCCCTGAACCTCCGTCCGCAAAGTGTTGTGGCGAAGGAAGGTAAAGAAATGCGAGGAAAGAATAGCCATGTGGTTTCCTAGCATGGTGCGTTTTCCTTTCTTTTTTTCTGTCTTATGGGGAAAAAAAGAGGTAGAAAGCAGTCATGTACTTCCCTAGTATGGTGGATTTCCTTTTCTTTCCTCTAATGAGGTAAAGAAAACGGAGGAAAAATGAGGAAGACATTAGCTATGTATTTTCTTGATATAGTATCTTCTCTTCATTTTCCTTTAGCTATACCAAGGATTCTCAATCTTCTTCTCGTTAAGAACTCCCTGAGTTAAGTTATAAGACCATCTACAGAAACCTCCAGTAATCTGACATCAAACAGAATGTTAATTTAGTAACTGACAGTAACTCAATATACAATGGTACTGCAAACGATATTATTAGATCAGCCATCAAAGTACCCCTGGAAATCTTATGAACACTAGACTGAGAACCCCTGAATTAGACAAACTCATAAAAGAAAAAAGAAATAGCAATGCGGTTCCATTATATATTCCACTCTTCTCTTTTTCCTCCTTCAAAAAGCTGTGAAATTCAAAATGCTTTAACTGTAATTGTGACAATTTTTTGTCTCTCTCTCTCTCTCTCTCTCTCTCTCTCTCTCTCTCTCTCTCTCTCTCTCTCTCTCTCTCTCTCTCTCTCTCTCTCTCTCTCTCTCTCTCTCTCCATCAGATCTACAAATGCTATAGAAAAACAAATCTCTCTCTCCATCAGATCTACAAATGCTATAGAAAAACATACAAATGCTATAGAAAAACAAAAGGTAACGAGGTAGGAGACTAAATGCAAGTCAGCCAGAGAGGATGCAATCATGCACAGGCAGTAAGAAAAAAAAATAGAAGAAAACAGAAAATGAACAAAGAGAAACCGCATGAGAGAGAGAGAGAGAGAGAGAGAGAGAGAGAGAGAGAGAGAGAGAGAGAGAGAGAGAGAGAGAGAGAGAGAGAGAGAGAGAGAGAGTTACGTCGAACACTGTAATTATGATAAACAAGATACTCTAATTAAGATATATAAAGATAACAAACTCTGATGAATATTTAGCATTCCATAACTTTTAGATAATACAACAAACACATTAATTAGCACACGGATAGAAAAAATCTGCAGTTCTATATTTATTTTCTTCTCTCTTTCCTTTCCTTGTTTTTTTTTCTTTCTTTTATCATTTATCATCTCTTCTATTCCCTATCAATATTATCTCTCATTATCATGTCATCTTTCCTCTTTACCTTCCACCTCTTCATATCTGCCTCCTTCCCTCCCTCTCTTTTTCTTTTCACTATCTATTTCCCTGTCTTTACCCACATCACTTTTCAACTTCTCTCTTACTCTCATCACCTATCACATTCCCTCCCTCCCTCCTTCCTTCCCTCCTGCCTCCCTCGCTTGTTCCCTCTACTCAACACTTACCACCTCCTCTCCCTCCTAGTCACTTCCTCTCGCAGACTGTAATCCATTAACGATACACGCATGAGAATATTGATTATCGACAATTAACCTTTCCAGCCACACAGAACATTAACGAGCCACGCTATTAACAACGTACTCACCACCATCTACGTCTAAACTTAGCCAACCTCGCACTTAACTCCCTAACCTGACGTAGCCTAACTTACAAACAGCGTGGCTCTACCCTCTCTCTTTTAGCTTACCTGACCTAACCTGATGTAACTGAATTTGATATAAACAAACCTAGCTTAACTTGACCATGATCCAACGCTGGTTCTGCATTATCGTGGCGTCTATTTAATTGTTTTTGTTATTGTTATTATTATCACTACCACCTCCACTCTCATCACCTCTTTACAGCAACATTCACCACTACAAATGTTACTGCACTAACTTCCTTCATCGTTATTGCTATCATTGTTATCATCTCAATACGATGGACATCAAAGGACAGGCAGCCACTCGTCACCTTCCTCAGACAAACCATGACAGCCACCCAATGCTCTCCTGCAAGTCATGACACGAGTTAAATGGAAACCTGATGACTTTTACCAGCCCACGCATATCCCGAGTTCACGCCGCATACGTAAGGCTGAGCGACACGGCTGGCTAAATAGTGCAAACACTTTTAGCAACAATTCTATCCTTGCCTGTTGTTTTCAGCCTCGCTAGCTCACCTACTCCACCTTTCCCTTGCCCCGCGCGTCCCAGTTTCTTTTCAGCAGCAGCAGCCTGACACTCGGTCACTCGACACTTCGCCACTTCATGCACCTCACGCTGGTAAACATCCACTCCTCTACCACTACGTACACTGCCACTAAAAAGTTTCAGGTGCACTCAAGCAATTTCGTTCGTCCCACGCAAAAACAAACAAAATAATAAGTGTTGATGAAATGTATAAGGTACAGAAGCACTTCTGTGGCAAACTTGTCTCAGTAACAAATTATTTTCAGTTATAGTTTCACTCATTTTAAAAGCGTACGAACAGTGACGTACACTCTGCTTTGTGTGTGTGTGTGTGTGTGTGTGTGTGTGTGTGTGTGTGTGTGTGTGTGTGTGTGTGTGTGTGTGTGTGTGTGTGTGTGTGTGTGTGTGTGTGTGTGTGTGTAAATGTGTGAAATAATATATTGCACACACACACACACACACACACACACACACACACACACACCTGGTGGTGCAGTGGTAGCACGCTCGATTCACAATCGAGAAGACCCGAGTTCGACTCTCGGGACAGGTCAGAGGTCATTTGGGCAAGACTTCTATTCAAGTGTATATAGCCTCTGTTCATCTGCCAGTGATTAGGTGTGTGTGTGTGTGTGTGTGTGTGTGTGTGTGTGTGTGTGTGTGTGTGTGATTTGTTGAGCAATATACATCAACACACACACACACACACACACACACACACACAACGGTGGCTTCACGTACTATTTGTAGAGCGCATCAAAGGCACACACTCTTCACACATCAAGTATAGCAAAACGGGCGTAAATAACGCAGTTTCTACCACACACACACACACACACACACACACACACACACACACATATACTTTTAATCTTTGCTTATACGAACCTTACACAACGCTTGCCAAACACACGCACACACGCACACACACACACACACACACACACACACACACACACACACACACACACACACACACACACAGAGTTCAATAGGTAAAATATCTTTTCTTTCCAACTGCTCTTGACTTTGCAATTTCACACAGATTCTTTATATCTTTTTTTTTTTTCCTGTTTGAAATTATATCCGAAATAAACTCAACGAAAGAAAACGTTGCAATATAAATGTGATACCTGACACAAGTTGAAATTATCCATGTGTGTGTGTGTGTGTGTGTGTGTGTGTGTGTTTTATCCGCGCTGTACTTTCGAGATTTCACGCAGCGGTAATGAACCAAGAGTACGGACAGCAGTACAAACAGCGCCTTTGTACACGCGCTACCCTTGTTAGTGTTGGTATTTCTCGTATAAAGTTTCGAAGAGAGGAAAAAAGAAGAAAAAAAAAAACTAGAATACAGTATTACACAGCACTGTCATTTACTACAACCAAAGATGAAAATAAAGAAGAGTCGTCACATCTGTTCCTCGCATCGCTTCAACAACAGTAGGAGTTACACAGCATAACGAGAGTGCAAACATCATTAGGACAACAGAACCACCATAAAAGACATGAGTGACAACAGTCCGCGTGACTATGCATGAAACAACACCGATATTACGAGTACTAGCAGGAGCAGCAGCAGCAACAGCAGCAACCACAAAAGTACTACACTGACTGGTGACTGACTGGTGGTGGTGGTGGTGGTGGTGGTGAGGGAACGTTGTTGTTGAGGGTGTTGATGGTTTTGTTGTTGTTGCTCTTGTTGTTGTTGTTGCTGCTCTTTTGTTGTTGTTGTTGTTGTTGTTGTTATTTTGGTCGATGTTGCTACTGCGATTATTGGAGCTACTACAATGTTCATGTTACTAGTGATTTGTTTTTTCTTATTTTTCTTTTTTCTGCCATTGTTTATGCTACTATTAGAAATGGAGGTGATTTTTACCAACAGTGATGATGATGGTAGTCATGGAGGTGATATCTCTTGTAAAAATCATAAAATTCATTTCCACACTTTTCATTTTTTCTATCCTTGTTATTTCTCTCTTCCCCATCTCCCTTCCTCCCTCCGATACCCGCACGCCGCAGCCGTCTCTCATTCCTCCCACAGAAACGAGTCTGACTCAATATAAATCAACGAACTTGATCTCCCTACTCACACCACCTCCTTAATGAATCCTTTTACAGAAAGGATATTAAGTTTTCCTTCCTCGCTCCTCCCAGCCGTACCATCCTACTCCATTTTCTTTCCACCACTTCCACTTCCTCCTCCTCCTCCTCCTCCTCCTCCTCCTCCTCCTCCTCCTCGTGCCATTCTCTTCTTACCCACACTCCTCTTTCCTGTTCTACGCAGTTTTCCACAGTAACAAAGGGTATCAGAATTAGAATCTCAATGTTTACTCCATTCGACAAAGGTTATTCTTTACATGGTGTTGATACTTACAACATACATACAAAAAGAACAATTTCCTGGGGATTTTGTAGTTTTATTATCTATTTTTCTTGATATTTTTACGCTGATATTCTTTCTTTTCATTACAAGTACCTGACCTATACGTATTTATGAATCTCTCTCTCTCTCTCTCTCTCTCTCTCTCTCTCTCTCTCTCTCTCTCTGTCCTTTCTACCCATCTTCCTGTTAACTGTCCTCCCACACCAGTATGCCCTCTCTTTCCGCCCCTGCACCCCCCACCCCTCTCCTCAGCAGCTGGACGCAATGAGTCAGCGCCGCCCACTAACATCCATCACCAACTGCCCAACCCAGCGGCGCCTCCTTCACGTGACCTTCTTTGCAGCCATTGTTTCTCTCTCTCTCTCTCTCTCTCTCTCTCTCTCTCTCTCTCTCTCTCTCTCTAGCGATAAACAGAATACTCCTTCATCCTATCGAGTTTTGCTGCCTTTGTAAATATAACTCGTGTGTCAGTTAAGGGAAATGAATGCAACTGAGTAATCACAAGAGTATGTACACACACACACACACACACACACACACACACACACACACACACACACACACACTGATGATAAATGACGGAATGAAATAAAAAGACAACACAACGAGCCTGACAAAATTTCGTAAAAAAAATATATATACGTATAAAAACATGAAATAATTCAATAAGAAATACTGTTATGTACGAGCAGTTAGATAAAGACACACACACACACACACACACACACACACACACACACACACACACACACACACACACACACACACACACACACACACACACACACACACACACACACACAGATGCTTGGACGGGGGCTGTATTTCGTCATTAACCACGCTCAAAACACGCTGATCCTCAAGTTGTAAATTTACGATCCTCCTTTTGTTTTTATCGAGTTAGCACTTCCCTCTTCCTTTCTTCCATTCCTCGTTCTCGCTCTCTCTTTCTCTCCTTCCTTTAGTTTTGATTTCCTCTGTGCTACTCTTCTAGTATCCTTGTTATTGTTGTATTTATCTTTTATTTCCAAAGTCTTTTTTCTTCTTTTTATTAATCGCTCGTCTTTATGCCTTTCTCACTCCTTACTTAATCTAAAAACAATAATTCCTTCCTTCTTTCGCTGATAAAATTACGTTACATGATTTTTTTTGTTCTTACCTACTTCGTTTTTGTAAGGGTTAAGTTAGGTTAGGCGTTTTACTGCTATCTCTAATTCTTTACTTTTCCTTTTCTTTGACGAGTACAGAATTGTCCATATATACATCAAGCCTTCCTTAAAACTCTTTACGATCAATCAACAATGACTTTTTTGGGTGGGGATGTTTATTCTGATGCTCGAACGAGACGCTGATTGCATTTTCCTTTGTCTTCTATTCATGAGGAGGACTCTCAAATGTATTCAAAATCCGTTTCAGTGGATACGAAATTTTATCAAGAAATCATTTTGCATAATCCTCTTCCCGTAACACACGACGGTGAGTGACACTGACGCTCACTTACCCAACCCATCAATTATTTTCCCTACGCATCCCTACCACTCCTCTCTTCCCTTGCTATTCCTTGTATTTTTTATTACCTTCTCTTCCTTTCTTTCTGTGTGTGCTAGGTACGATATTCTTGTCATAATCATTCTGAACAACAACAACAAAAAAAAAGTAATAATAGTAATGGTTGTGATAGTAGTAGTAGTAGTAGTAGTAGTAGTAGTAGTAGTAGTAGTAGTAGTAGTAGTAGTAGTAGTAGTAGTAGTAGTAGTAGTAGTAGTAGTAGTAGTAGTAGTAGTAGTAGTACCGATAGTGATGGTTATTAGAGGGATATATTCAAAATAGTAATGCGAGGTCTTTGTCATATGGCAGAATCATAGAGAACGATGGTGATGATTTAATTGAGCGTATAATGAGATTTGAATGATGAATTCTGACGACCTGGTGATTGGCGG
The DNA here is from genome assembly GCF_017591435.1 of Portunus trituberculatus. Lineage (NCBI taxonomy): Eukaryota > Metazoa > Arthropoda > Malacostraca > Decapoda > Portunidae > Portunus > Portunus trituberculatus. The sequence goes on from NC_059298.1 coordinate 11,950,429, forward strand.
CTATGAGGACAATGACCTGTGTGAAACCTGATGTTTCACCTCATAATGCAACTACCTATGACCAGAGTGTGTGTGTGTGTGTGTGTGTGTGTGTTGTGTGTGTGTGTGTGTGTGTGTGTGTGTGTGTGTGTGTGTGTGTGTGTGTGTGTGTGTGTGTGTGTGTGTGTGTGTGTGTGTGTAACATATCTAAAAGTTTTATCTCAATAAATCTTAAAGCGAAAATCACAGTGAACACACAAAAGTAATACGTAAGTGACTAATAAATAAACAAAAAAAGCATGCATCGAATTTACTGTGTTTGTAAATTTATCCGTTAATACTTGTATATATCAATCTGTCCTAAGAAATGAATGAACGTTAGAAACTAATAGACCTTCAGTGGGAAAAGAATGACATTTCAGGATAAGAAAAAAAAAGGCAAAAACTTACATTCCCATACAGTACGTACAGGAACACAAATGAAAGTTAAACAGTGGCAGAGCTGCTAATTTTTATCAGGCTGATTGCAACTCAATAATGCAGGATATCAAAAAACAAAGACAGCAACCCTACAACAAGTAGGAAAATCATTTAAATGCGTATCCCTAAAAAGTAAAAAAAAATAAATAAATATAACTCAGTAAAACAAATGCCAATTTGATTTCTAAGGTAATCTGATAGTGGCGCGCTGGAGGTCGCCCGTCTGTAAAAACACAAAAGGCGCAATATTATTCTATTGTTCACTCACTCACTCGTCTCTCCCCTTCCCTTGCCTCTCTGGGTGCTGCACACTACCATTTTTTTTTTTCCGGTAGTCTTTTGCAGGTTCCGTCACATTCTTCCGTTTATATCAGCCAGAACTGATCAGATTTACGTTCAAATCAAAAGTCAACCTTCATTGCTAAATCAAAATCCATATTGGAGAACAGTAAATACCCAAAATAAGGAAAATCTACATAATTTCCTTCTTAAATAAAATTTTATATTGCTTAGAATTTTTGAAATGCAAAGTATTTCAATTAATTGTACAGACATATTTCATTAAATATTGTGTTTTATGAGAGCACACAGCATCTCGCATGACCAGACTGATATATACATTTTGGAATTTTTGGTTTCTCAACTGAAACTAGTTTCTATGTGGTCGTAATGAAAAGTTCACAGTGGACACCTTCCTCTGAGGAATTAATAACTGAGAACATATGATCCACCACTCTGAAACAGAAAGGTGAAATGTGGCTCAAGAAAGGTTTGTGCTTCTTGACAAACCAGCCATGAACGCACTCGAACTTTTTTTCTTTTTTACCTAGTTCTACTCGTCTAGAAATGAAAAGACAAACACTTCCGTACGCACTAAGCCATATTTTGTCTACAGTAAAGGGCAAATACAAATGATCGGCACCATGTCCGTGAAGGAGCACATTCAAGAAATTGTCAATTTCCACAAATGTGACGAAAAATTCACGAAAAGTATTACTTCTTTTTATGTTACGGCCTATGGCGCTTGTAGGCATACTTGAAGAGTATATGTGGGAAGTGCTGTTCAGCTTCCGCCCATTAGTGGCGTTGGCAATTTTCTTTAAACTGGTACCCATATTGGGCCCATATCACCACCCAAGCGCATCTTTGGTGTAACCACCTAGAGCCTGCGTATCATGGTGACATGTAGGCAAGTTTAAACAACTCGAGAAATGACATAGCTTCAAAGCGGTTTGTGGTGGGATTTGAACTTACGCGTGGATGTCTGCCCGATTCCACACTTCCACACCACAGCTTCCCTATGACGGGTCTCTCTCTCTCTCTCTCTCTCTCTCTCTCTCTCTCTCTCTCTCTCTCTCTCTCTCTCTCTGTGTGTCTCTCTCTCTCTCTCTCTCTCTCTCTCTCTCTCTCTCTCTCTCTCTCTCTCTCTCTCTCTCTCTCTCTCTCTCTCTCTCTCTCTCTCTCTCTCTCTCTCTCTCTCTCTCTCTCTCTCTCTCTCTCTCTCTCTCTCTCTCTCTCTCTCTCTCTCTCTCTCTCTCTCTCTCTCTCTCTCTCTCTCTCTCTCTCTCTCTCTCTCTCTCTCTCTCTCTCTCTCTCTCTCTCTCTCTCTCTCTCTCTCTCTCTCTCTCTCTCTCTCTCTCTCTCTCTCTCTCTCTCTCTCTCTCTCTCTCTCTCTCTCTCTCTCTCTCTCTCTCTCTCTCTCTCTCTCTCTCTCTCTCTCTCTCTCTCTCTCTCTCTCTCTCTCGTGTGTGTGTGTGTGTGTGTGTGTGTGTGTGTGTGTGTGTGTGCGCTCTCTAATAGTTTCGCTGTCAATGTATATAAAGGACAGTCAAAACCAGTATGTAACGCACCACGCGGCCTTCACGGTCATCTATTATTCACGGGACGTTTCTTTTCTTACTGTCGGTGTGCCTCGGAGGTGGTTTGCCTCTGAAATGTACCTGGAAAACACTGAGTATAATAATAAAACACGGTCTGTCAAATAGTCAAGCAAAATGCGCAATACATAACAGCGTATACATGAGTGATTTATTCGTAGGTGGAAATGATGAAAAAAAAGAAAATGGGTAAATGAAGACAAAAGCATCAGGGCAGACGATGAGTTATAGCTCCATATGTCATAACAAGGACACGAGAACGACTTTTGTGTAAGACAACTTGTAATAAACTTCCCTTCAAGCTGACATTATACTATAACTGAATCTCTCTCTCTCTCTCTCTCTCTCTCTCTCTCTCTCTCTCTCTCTCTCTCTCTCTCTCTCTCTCTCTCTCACCGCAACACTCGCTCGTACATACCCAGTAATCAAATATTTTACACAACCAACTGACACACCGTGAAATTATATAATCACTTTACCCAGAGGTGCATGTGAACCAACACAAATCCTCAGTAATTGAGCCGCACAGCACAGTGATCACAGCAAGCCACCCGTGAAGGAAAGCCGGCCCCGCAGCCTGTTCGTTCGAACACACCTCAAAGTACTGCGGGCTCGTTCCCTTTTCATAGCACTCAAGACTGTGTTCTTGCCTTCTTTTAGCAATATCTAGTGGATGTAATTGCAATTTTCAAGTGTGTTGTTTTTATGATTCTTGTGATACTTTAGCATGAGTTTTATATAATCAATTATACGTTTAAGAATACGTGCTTTACTAATATGATATACTTCTTACTATTGCTATTACTACTATTATTACGTCTACTACACTCGTAACATTCCTCTCTTACTACACTGATCTTTTGCGTGGTACAATATAAAGTTAGACTGTATAAACCGAATGAAATAAACATGTAAGCTTAAGGGAACAGTGTTTCCAGAGATGAATTTCTAATACGAACATTCTTCACTGTGATACGAGTCTTATACGATGTCATTACTGCTTTTCACGGCGCCCTGATCACCGACTCACCGTTACTCGGAAACATATTCTCCTCTTATGCCTAGAGAGAGAGTGTGTGTGTGTGTGTGTGTGTGTGTGTGTGTGTGTGTGTGTGTGTGTGTGTGTGTGTGTGTGTGTGTGTGTGTGTGTGTGTGTGCACAATATTAATTCCATCTAAGCAACACTATATGTTTTGTGTATACTCCTCTGGAATTTCTAAATGTTACCTTATGTGAATACTGTTACTGCCGTTATTGTGTATACGCGTTAAAGTGAACATGCATGAGTTGGCAAAGCAATATTCATCAACTCTCCATAACCTGGCAAAGCATGACGGTAGATTAATAACTGACCGAACTCATTTATCCCGGGACGTAATAACTTCAAGCGTAAACTAATCCTGGTGTCGTCATGGGCAGCACCAGTAATAGTCTATACCAGTCCATGAGGCGACAGACACCACTGACACATATACACCACACTCACAAAAGATTACGGGGGAAACCTGACCATGGAATGAGAGAGTTGCTTAACGAAGACACTGCAGCTGGAGGCGCCGCGTGGGACGTGCGCTGGGGATCTTAATGGATGCACATTATTCCTGCGCTAGAGTCAGTGTGGCTAGTGGTTCAGGTCTGAAAATTTATCCGGTGGCACTGAGAGGATATGGATTTCCGAAACTGTACGACCGTGCGAGTGGAACCATTACGGAGGATTTATTGGAAAATGAAGTTGCTGAAGTGGGAATAACCAAAGGAAAGTATCTCCTTGTCAATATTTACTCTTGTTCTCTGAGACACCACAGGAGGAGGAGCACCGAGCCCTGTAGGGGAGGGCGTGATGCCTCTAGGGGTGATGAAGAATGAGATGAAGAGAGATCTGGTGAGGAGTAGAAAGTGATGAGAGAGAGAAAGTGATGAGAGAGAGAGAGAGAGAGAGAGAGAGAGAGAGAGAGAGAGAGAGAGAGAGAGAGAGAGAGAGAGAGAGAGAGAGAGAGAGAGAGAGAGAAAAGGGAAGGAGTGGCACTAGATCGCAGTGTGAAATAATCTCTCTAGGTATCGAGGGCATCTACAATTTTTCCCGTGTCCCCCTCGCTGCGAGCAGGAGGACCGAGGTGTTAAAAACCAACCTCCCTGATGACACGGGTAACGGGCCAAGCTGAGGCATTCGTTATGCTCAACCTCTCCTTTATCAGAATTATTCCCTAATGGCGGGAAATTTCTTCTAAATGGTTCCGCATCTATTCTCCTTATGTGCTGCATGAAAACTGGGAAATTATTGTCATTAGGAAACAAAAATGAAAGACGAGGATGGAAATGGAGGAAATGGAGAGGAGAGAGAGGAGGAAGGCGATAAACACAGATGACTAACACTCAGGGAAACGTGAGACCAGGGCGGAGGAAGGAAATCCACAATGGAGGGAGTGTAAGGAGACCAAACACACGCTAGACTAACGCGAGGCACAGAACATCGTTTAAAAGCTTTCACAGGACCTAGAAATGAAGACAATGTTTGCTGGAGAGACGCAAGGTGCGCTCTACATAACTACTTTACGTCTATTCTTACAGAACATCATTAATACCAATTTAGTGTGTGTGTGTGTGTGTGTGTGTGTGTGTGTGTGTGTGTGTGTGTGTGTGTGTGTGTGTGTAATTCACCACGGTCGTCAGCTGGTCACCCAGCCAGTCTTCGCCATTATGGAGCCAGCTCAGAGCTCACAGACCGATCTTCGGGTAAGACTGAGACCACAACACACTCCATACACCGGGAAAGCGACGCCACAACCCCTCGAGTTACATCCCGTACCTATTTACTGCTACGTGATCAGGGGCCACACATTAAGAGGCTTGCCCATTTGCCTCGCCGCTTTCCGTGACTCGAACCCGGACCCTCTCGATTATGAGTCGAGCGTGCTAACCACTACACTACGCGGTGTGTGTGTGTGTGTGTGTGTGTGTGTGTGTGTGTGTGTGTGTGTGTGTGTGTGTGTGTGTGTGTGTGTGTGTTTCCCATACTAAGCCAGTCATATTGGCATCCTTTACAGGCGCATTTACATCAAACAGGAATACATGCATGAACTACCCACTTCTTGAACACAGTGACGCGCGAGAGTGCGCGCACGCACGCATGCACGCACGCACGCACACACACACACACACACACTGGGTTCACAAGCCAGAGGACCGGGGTTCGATTCTCCGGCTGGGTGGAGATATTTGGGTGTGTCTCCTTTCACGTGTAGCCGCTGTTCACCTAGCAGTGAGTAGGTACGGGATGTAAATCAAGGAGTTGTGACCTTGTTGTCCCGGTGTGTGGTGTGTGCCTGGTCTCAGACCTATCCCAAGATCGGAAATAATGAGCTCTGAGCTCGTTCCGTAGGGTAACGTCTGGCTGTCTCGTCAGAGACTGCAGCAGATCAAACAGTGAAACAGTGAAACACACACACACACACACACACACACACACACACACACACACACACACACACACACACACACACACACACACACAACAAAACAATGTACCCAAGCACCACTGCCGTCATCAACACCACCACCACCACCACCACCTGGCTTTAGAGAAAACAAATAATTAGCCACACGCCGCCTCACCAGTGCCCGGCGAACCCTCCATAACTCGTATCCTTTAATGGCCCGAAATAGAAGGAACCTCCCTGCTGGAACACACGCCAATTATCGCAGACAATAACACGCAATTAAAGTCATTTCCTACAAATTCAGTTCCCTCCGAGCCCTCATCATTGCCAGGAGCGAAGTGAATGAAACTCGGGCGGCACAACCACCACCACCTGCACCGCTAGCAGCACCGCCGCCTTCACCAGCCCGTAACAAGTGTTTAATACGTGTCCACTGAGAAAAGGCAGGGCGAGGGAGGACGAGGGTACGTAGCGGTGATGTGTGGTGAGTCACGAGGACTTGGGAAACTCAGGAGATGGTGATGGTGATGGTGGTGGTGGTGGTGGTGGTGGCAGGGATAAAAAAAAATAAAATAAAATAAAATAGTAGTGGCAGGACACCTTCGAGGATACTGTGAGAGAGAGAGAGAGAGAGAGAGAGAGAGAGAGAGAGAGAGAGAGAGAGAGAGAGAGAGAGAGAGAGAGAGAGAGAGAGAGAGAGAGAGAGAGAGAGAGAAAGCAAACCAAGAAAATATAAACTAGTGAGACAGACAGACAGACAGACATAAACAAAGTAAGTAAAATGAAAGACAGACAAACTTACTGACAGACAGTAACACAATGACAGACAGACAGATTAATAAATAGATAGATAGACTGATAGAGACATATATGGATAGATAGATACAGAAACCTGCAGACAGATAAAGAGACAGACAAAGAAAAGCGGAGATCACAATAACTAAAGAGAAGACACACAACAACAAATAGAGCAACAACAACAAGGAGGAGGATTTGGAGGAAATATGCTCAATAAACAAGAAATCTCAGTCTCCACTTTGGTACGTATGACACACGAGAGAACAATAGATTTACCTTAAGGGTACTGCGAAACGGAAGAGACGAGCAATGAAGTAAGGCGATTCAAAATTTACAGAAACACAGAGGGAAAAACAACGCACGAAAGGAAGCGAATAGATACACCATTTTACATGTAATTAACGGGGTTGTTAAAAGTTTAGGGAAAGTACCAAGCCTGTTGGGTAGGACTGTACGTACTGTATATGTTACTATAATATCAAGTGACCTCAGAGGACCCGCGCACTCAACCACATACTATATTATCCAGTGTGGTGTAAATTTCTGAAAAGATTACAAGAGTCTCTCAACCAATGGCTGTATTATTCTCAACGGCCTGTAATTTTTAAACGTTTCAACTACAACGATCACTTTTCAGCACAATAAAAAGTCTTTTGCAAATTTAAAGAATGCTTTGATATGCCACAGCAAAGTATCAGATGTTCAGTAAAGTTAAAGTTTTATTCGTATATGTAGATTAAGCTTTGCTAGGCAAAAAAGCATAGAATTACTCAGTGTTTCATTCGTCGTAGAAGAGTTAAGGGAAAAGGCTCACTCAAACACTAATTACACTTTGTAAGAGAAAGAAGACTGGGAAACTCGAAATGAAATAAGAGATTTCACATTTTTCATTACTGGTTAGCTTCCGTGTAACTTAATTCCAACTTTATCCATCATGATATGAAAACTCTTGAATTAAGTAGAATCAGAAGCTTTTCATATCTCAAAAAGATAAAGGCTTTTAAAATAAAAACAAATATCCTGAAGTTATTTGATAAATGTATAAAACGATCATATTTAACGGAATTATCCAAATAGTACACGAAAATAAAATATACAAAGACGTCCTACTAATAAGAATAAGAAAAATAGCAATAAAATGAGTGTTCAGTCGAAGGATTTTGAAATATACAAAACACAACACCAAAAGAAAGGATGAAACCAGTGATATCTTTGTCGTGTAAAAATCCTTAATTCAAATATCGGAGAGCGCTATTGAACATGCATAACTGAACAAAATAAACGGTAACAATTGAAAGAAAAAAGGAGAAGAAGAAAAGGCATACATAAAATATTCCTTTCCAATCAAGAGCTGCTGCCTCGAGCGAATGGTTGCGAGATATAGGAAAGCGTGAGTCTTGAAATCATCCACTCACTGAAGAGAAAAGGAAACGGAAAATAAAATACACAAACAATTAAAATGTATAATATGTTACTAGAAGTGAAGGACGTATCACTACCTCGTCCAGTAACATTGATACAGGGAAAGATAGAACATACAGACAGAGACAGAATTACACAGATACATCGACAGACAATCAGGCAAAAAGACAAGAGATAGATAATCAACACATATACACATGCATAATATACTATTTCTTAAAGCCACATAATAAAGAATACATATACTTCAGAAGAACAAGGAGGTAAAAAGAGGCTACGAGAATATATATATATATATATATAAAGACAAAAAATATAAAAAAAGGGGGAGCTTCGACACAATATCAATTTCCTAATGAGACAATACAGACCAAGTTTTAGCTGGTGAGTCAACAACACTCGACAAAGGATATAGAGACTTCTTTACCATCCTCTCCAGCTCATTGTTTGACTTGGGAAAATAAAGAGGCTTACACAGAAACGAAACTATTGATGATAATGATGACAGTTATAATAATGATAATAGTAATAGTGGCGGTGATAGTGACGGCGATATGAAAGTAAATAAGCTCGAACACAGATATTAGTAACGTCTCCTTCTTCCGCATCTCCACAAGCTATCTCTCCCAGCCATCCTCCTCCTCCTCCTCCTTCCCGTCCATTCAGATCAGTCCTGGTCTTTTCTCACATTGGTCCGCTACGTGCCGTTCTATCCTGCTCTGTGTCATCCTACACAGCTCTCTCCTACTCTACCTCACCCCGCCGATAGACTAGACACCCCTCGCCCCAAGCACTCGCAAACTCATTTTATCTTCATAACTTCGTTTTTCTTAGAGGTTGAAATATTCAGTGAAGACGAATGAAATTTTTGTGAGATATATAACTGCTCAACTGCTTCCTATACGGTTATTATTTTTCATCCTTTGACTTTAAGTAAAAAAAAAAAAAAGGAAAAGACGAATTAATTTCAGTAGAATAACAAAATAAATACTGTTAACTGTTTTCTGTGTAAGTTATTTATCATACAAAGTAATACCTGGTTTATGCTACCCGGAACACCCACCACCCACCATCCTACCCAGGCCACCCCGTCGCACCCCGGCCCAGCACCAGTCTATCCCTGTCCCCTTGGAGTCCCACTGGTCTGCTCTGTTCACCGCGGTTCATTGTCCTGTTACTGGAGGCACATGGGTGAGGCGGAAAGATATGAGAGAGAGAGAGAGAGAGAGAGAGAGAGAGAGAGAGAGAGAGAGAGAGAGAGAGAGAGAGAGAGAGAGAGAGAGAGAGAGAGAGAGAGAGAGAGAGAGAGAGAGAGAGAGAGAGAGAGAGAGAGAGAGAGAGAGAGAGAGAGAGAGAGAGAGAGAGAGAGAGAGAGAGAGAGAGAGAGAGAGAGAGAGAGAGAGAGAGAGAGAGAGAGAGAGAGAGAGAGAGAGAGAGAGAGAGAGAGAGAGAGAGAGAGAGAGAGAGAGAGAGAGAGAGAGAGAGAGAGAGAGAGAGAGAGAGAGAGAGAGAGAGAGAGAGAGAGAGAGAGAGTGTGTGTGTGTGTGTGTGTGTGTGTGTGTGTGTGTGTGTGTGTGTGTGTGTGTGTGCGCGCGCGCGCGCCCAAAACGTTCACGTCATCTATTAAAACAGTAGACGTGACTCTAGGTACTAGGTATTACTTGATAAGGGGAAACTTATCGAGGTTCTTATCTCAAAAGAATATAATCATTTACACATTTTACAGTACATAAACTCAACACTACTAATAATAAAAGAAGAAAATAACAGACTGTTACGTTCACCGGTTAAACTGGTAAGATTGGCATCGGAGAGCCGGTGAACAATAACAATAAAAAAAACACTGCAGGTTCAACTGGTGAGGAAATGCAAAAGGGGTCACTTTAAAAGCTACTTTAATAACCCATAATGAAATTGACACATATATAACAAGAAACATGAAACACAGATATATAACATGAAACACAGGAAAATGACATACACATATACATATAACACAGTAATAAATACAACAATAAAGAACCCAACTTAATACCTAACAATAATCCTAATCCTATATAGAGGCAATGTGGAAAACACGGACGAGGGAAGTGATACTTATGCGGTGTCGCAGTGGTGAAATGCTGGGTGATGGTTGATCCCACGGCAGAACCAAGAGGCGTTGTGTTCACTGGTTGAGGCTTGGATCTCAACTGCCAATCCAGAAAACCAAGAGCTGGCTCAACACTTTCGGTTGAGTCGAAAGGGCCGCGTGAATCCAACTTCGGGACAGTAGCCGGGCTTCATGAAACGGTGACGTGGAAGGTTCACGAGACGGTGGCGTGGAAGGTTCACGAGACGGTGACGTGGAAGGGAGGCGGAGAGGTGGCGAACGAGGTAACAAGCGGAGGAGGTGATGGTAGTAATGCATGTTACGGGCGGGCCGTAACATTTCCTCCCCCCTAAGACCTCCGTAATGGGCTCATGAAGGAGGTGAGACGGGAGATCTTGATAAGGCGTCGGCGATGATGTTGTCCACCCCCTTGATATGATGGACTTCCAGGTTGAAAGGTTGAGTTAACAAGGCCCACCTAAGAATGCGTTGGTTTCGGTTCCTCATGGCGTACAGGAAGGCCAGAGGATTGTGGTCCGTGAAGACCTTGGTGATGTGCGGACCAGGATGAAGATAGCACTCAAAACGTTGGAGCGCCAGCACGAGTGCCAGAGCCTCCTTTTCGATGGTGGAGTAGTTGAGTTGATGGTGTTTCAGTTTTGCAGAGTGGTAAGCGATGGGATGGAGGATGCCGCTTGTGGGGTCCGGTTGTAGTAGGACAGCACCCACTCCAACTCCACTCGCGTCAACTTGTAAATGGAAGGGTCGGGAGTGATCCGGCGTCCAGACCACTGGTTCCGAGGAGAGAAACGCCTTGAGGTGTTTGAAGGCTTGGTCACAGGCCGGGGTCCAGTGGAAGGGGACGGAAGTGCTGAGAAGGTCCGTCAAGGGGGGCGGCCAGGGTGGAGAAGTTTTTACAGAAGCGTCTGTAAAACCCAGCCATCCCCAAGAACCTCATGAGAGCTTTCCTGGTGGTAGGAACAGGGAAGCCAAGGATGGCCTCAACGTTAGCTCTCTTGGGGTGAACCTTGCCGTTCCCCACCACATGTCCCAGGTAGACCACCGTAGACCTCCCGAAGGTGGACTTGGCCAGGTTGATGGTAAGCCCGGCTTCCTGCAACCGACCCATCAGCCTCCGAAGACGGGTCAGATGTGTTGCCCAGTCGTCTGCAGTCACCACCAGGTCGTCCAGATACGCGGATGTTCCCCTCCAAGTCCTGAGTTATGTAATTTATAGCCCTCTGGAAGGTGGCGGGAGCATTAGACAATCCAAAGGGCATCACTGTGTATTGGTATAGTCCGAAGGGAGTGATGAAGGCGGATATTATTTGGGCCTCGTCCGAGAGGGGAATCTGGTAGTAACCTTTAAGCAAGTCTATAGTGGTTACAAATTTGGCTACTCCTATACTATCTATAAGGTCCTCTATCAAGGGCAATGGGTAGGAGTCTGGCACCGTCACTTTATTTAATTTCCGGTAGTCGGTGCAAAATCGACTACTACCATCTGGCTTAGATGTTAACAGGCAGGGAGAAGCCCAAGGAGATATACTAGGTTCTGCAAGGTGATGACAGAGCAGATAGTCTACCTCTTTTTCATCAAGTCTCTTTTAATGGGTGAAATGCGATAGGCTGGTTGTCTTATAGGCTTGATGTCGGTAGATGTTAATCTTATGTCATGTTGGATAGTATTACAAACTCCTGGAAGGTCACCTGTGATTTCAGAAAAGTCTAGCAATAACTTTTTAAGATCAGACTGTTGTGAAGGTGTTAAGGAAACAAACACCTCATCCAGGTTGGACATGATTTGGCTGTTTGAGGGGCGTCCTTTAGGTGACGAGAAGAGGAATTCGATGTCGGACTCTTCCTCGGGGGGCACAGGACCAGACTCCTTTCCTATCAGACATACAGGTACAGCGCGAGACAAGTCGTCCTCTGGTTCTCTGGAGTGGTAAGGTTTCATTAGATTAATATGAACAAGTTGGGAATCCTTACGACGGTCAGGAGTGTGGACCACATAATTTAATGGACTTAGTTTTTGAGCCACAACATAAGGTCCCATGAACTTACTGTGAAGAGCATTGCCTGGAGTGGGGAGAAAAAGTAAAACCTTGTCTCCTGGTTTGAAACTTCTCATGACAGATTTGGGAAGAGAATTCTGTTGCATTTTAGTTTGAGATTTGAGGAAGTTTGATTTAGCAAAAGATCTGACTTCACTGATTTTATTCTTAAGGTTACTGATGTAGTCAGACACACTGGGGCTTGAAGGAGTATTTTGAGTAAACCATTGATCCTTTAATATTTTGAGAGGCCCCCTGATCTGTCTACCATAGAGTAATTCAAAAGGGAGTAACCTAAAGAATCTTGAGGAGATTCTCTTAAAGCGAAGAGAAGGAAAGAAATACTTTCATCCCAGTCTCCTTGATGCTCCAAGCAATACTTCTTCATCATGGATTTTAATGTTTGGTGAAACCGCTCCAGACAGCCTTGGGATTGGGGTGGTAAGCCGAGGAGGTAACATGGTCGATGTTTAGCTCATTCACTATCTGTTGGAAAAAATGGCTAGTGAAATTGCTACCCTTGTCAGACTGAATTTGTTTTGGAATTCCTACCGAGGTGAAAAAATGTATTAGATGTTTTACAATGGTCTTTGATGTGATGTTCTTAAGAGGGAATGCTTCAGGGTACCTGGTAGTGGGATCCATGAGGGTTAACAAATACTGATTCCCTCGTTTGGTTTTGGGTAAGGGCCCTACGCAGTCTAGTATGATCTTTTCGAAGGGCTCCGTCTGAACTGGAATAGGCGTCAGAGGAGCTGGCACAAGGCGTTCGTTAGGCTTACCCACAACTTGACATATGTGACATGTTTTTACATAGTGTGACACATCCTTTTTCATTCCTGGCCAAAAAAATGTTGAAGAGCCTTCTTGTAGGTTTTTTGGATGCCTAGATGACCTGACAATCCATCATGAGCTAGTTCTATAATGGCTGGTCTTACAGACAAGGGATGACAACTTGATGTGTTTCTGACCAGGTGTCTAGTTGTTTCAGTTCAGGAGGTCTGTAGGCACGCATCAGGACTCCTTCCTGATAATAAAAACAAGGCAATTTAGACATATCCTTTGTCTCACTGGCCACATGTCTGATCTTAGCCAAAGTGAGATCCTGTTCCTGAGCATTAATCAAATTCTCCTTTGAAATGATGTTATTATACAAGTTGTCAGTAGAGGCAATCATTGGTGGAGGAGGTGATGAAAGGGCAGGGGACTTGGACTGAGACCTGGTGACTGCACACACTGGGAAGAAGTGAGGGATGTTTCGTCCAGGGTCTTAGTGGGACTTTCTGTTAAGGGAGAATCAAGAACAATTAAGTTTGGAACAGCCAAGTTACCCGCAAGATCATTACCCAGTACAAGATGTACCCCGGTACTGGCAGTTCACCAGGTTTAATGGCTACCTCAACCTCTCCTGAAATGAACGGGCACTGTAAGCTAATATTAGCCAAAGGATAGGAGAGCTGTGATTCGAGACCTGTAAGGATCACCTTCTCCCCAGTGAAAGCCTGTTTGATGTTAGGGATGACATCTTCCCTTAAGATGGATTGGGCAGCACCTGTATCACGCAGAACCTTGATATTTATTGCCTTGTCTTTACCATCAGTCAGGACACTTTACCTTGATACATGTACGAGTCATAAAGTTCTAGAGGAGAGTTGACAGGGTTAGCTAGGGCCACTGGTTTCTTGTTCTCAAATGTGTTAGGTCTAGGGGACACAAAAGAAAATTGACGTTGAGAACCCTTGCAATTTGGGTGTCTACATTTCTGGATCGTGTGACCTGGCTTCTTACAGTATGTACACCAGGGGGAATTATATGCATTTGGCGAGAATCCGGTTGGCTTACCACCCGCGCCCCAAAACCTTCCCCAAAGGAGGACCTAACATTAGACAGTGAACCACGACCTCTACTACCCAGGGATCCCATCAACAAAGCAAACGCATCAGCCACTTTAGCGGCAGACATAAGATCACTCTCTCCCGTTCTTCCACATGCCTCAGAATATTAAATGGTAACTTGTTCTTCCATTCTTCCAGGACCATTAGATTGAGCAACTCCGAAAAGGTGGTAATGTTAAGAGCGGCTAACCATTTCTTAAATTGTCTTAGTTTCTCACTAGCGAATTCAACATAGGTGTGAGACTCTGGTTTCACATACTTTCGAAACTGCTGTCTGTATCCATCAGAAGTGATAGAGTAGGCGTCTAGAATGTTACCTTTGATCTCTTCATATTCTACCTCATCACTAAGGCCGTTGTATACCCTATAAGCTTTTCCTACTAGCTTAGGGACAAGGAGAGACACCCACTGATCCTTGGGCCATTTATTCCTATTAGCAATGCTCTCAAAAGCGCGAAATGACCCGTCAACATCAGATTCATCAAAAGGGGGAACTAGCGGAGCAGCTGTAGCAGGATTAAAGCTTGCTAACTGTTTCTTTATATCTATTTCTTCCCTCTAAACTTAGCGTCATTTCGTAGGGCTAACTCCTGAATTTCTAACTCTTTCTCCTGCCTTCTAAGTTGTAACTGAAATTCTCTCTTCTTTTCTGCCTGTAGTTGCATTTGTTTTTCCTGTAGTTGCTTTATCTTGCTTCTTTTCTGCCTTCTCATTTCTTTATCTTCTTTTTCTGCCTGTAGTTGCATTTGTTTTCATGCATCCGGTATTCTAGTTTAAGCTTCTCAATTTCCCATTGACTTATCCTACTCTTATCCTGTTCTTCCTGGGGACTGTGTATTATAGTCCTCGTAGAGGCTGACATGGGAGTTAACTCTTCTATGGCATTTCCTAGCAACTGACCTTCTTGCACTAGATGTTCAACAACTACATTCTTAATGACCTCTTTAGTCATCTGAGACGTGATGGGAACATCAAAATGTTTAGCGATGGCTTTCCATTGGTCCTTCTTTATATTAGCATATTTAAGTTGTTCCAGAGAAGGGTCGGCACAAAAATCTTCAACGTTAAACTGAGCGGAAGCCATATTAAATAGATGTTAAACCACAACAAAAAAATGATAAGCGAATTACTTAAGTGAGGAACTTGGCAGAGTGATAATAAAGGCAACCTTGGAAATTACCTAGATTATACTTAAGTAAACACTTATGAGTACAATCACTAATGAGGGGTAAACTAGAGAGTTACGGCATTAAGAGGGATCCGGATTACTCTAGTTACGAGACTTGAGAGTGAGGAGCGAATTGTACTGAGACTTGTTATTGATAAGGAGGCGGATTAGTCTGAGAGACTAGTTAAAATGGCCGATTCTAACTAGCGAGAAAAATGATCCGCGAAGTGAGGGCATTGAGGGTTCGCATGAACATATGATGATCCCAACACTTGGATAACACTTATTACACACCTGCCTATGTGCAAAAATAGAGATAAGTGCTATCGGTGAACACGCCTTTCTACCTGGTTTCCTGCTCTACCACTGCTATGCGATACCAATGAAAGTCACGAAGCACGTTTAACCCAAAAGGAGCCACTTGATCGCACAAAGGTAAATTTAAACCACACGCAGAGTAAGTCACAGAAAAAAACACATCAGAGTCACAACACCACAGAAACACAAGCAATCACAGAAAAAAGTCACTGGAAAAATGGAACACTGAACATGGGTTATAATGGTCCTGTCACGGTCGCCAATTGTTACGTTCACCGGTTAAACTGGTAAGATTGGCATCGGAGAGCCGGTGAACAATAACAATAAAAAAAACACTGCAGGTTCAACTGGTGAGGAAATGCAAAAGGGGTCACTTTAAAAGCTACTTTAATAACCCATAATGAAATTGACACATATATAACAAGAAACATGAAACACAGATATATAACATGAAACACAGGAAAATGACATACACATATACATATAACACAGTAATAAATACAACAATAAAGAACCCAACTTAATACCTAACAATAATCCTAATCCTATATAGAGGCAATGTGGAAAACACGGACGAGGGAAGTGATACTTATGCGGTGTCGCAGTGGTGAAATGCTGGGTGATGGTTGATCCCACGGCAGAACCAAGAGGCGTTGTGTTCACTGGTTGAGGCTTGGATCTCAACTGCCAATCCAGAAAACCAAGAGCTGGCTCAACACTTTCGGTTGAGTCGAAAGGGGCCGCGTGAATCCAACTTCGGGACAGTAGCCGGGCTTCATGAAACGGTGACGTGGAAGGTTCACGAGACGGTGGCGTGGAAGGTTCACGAGACGGTGACGTGGAAGGGAGGCGGAGAGGTGGCGAACGAGGTAACAAGCGGAGGAGGTGATGGTAGTAATGCATGTTACGGGCGGGCCGTAACAGTGTGTGTGTGTGTGTGTGTGTGTGTGTGTGTGTGTGTGTGTGTGTGTGTGTGTGTGTGTGTGTGTGTGTGTGTGTGTGTGTGTGTGTGTGTGTGTGTGTGTGTGTGTGTGTGTGTGTGTGTGTGTGTGTGTGTGTGTAGAGGGTTCCTAAAGCTTCAGAACTGTCCCACATTCTCCAAGCCACATACCACACCACGCAGGCTAGTGTCAGTTCTCGTGTGTCCAAGATCAGTCAGAATTATGAGAAGAACGTTCCAGCTTTCCTCATCCACCTTCTCTGTCAATCACTCATGAAGGTGACCCGCAGCACTACAACACCCACCTTCCCTGCATCAGTGTTGCTTACCTCTGCATACCAACTCGGCATCTGGCAGTCCAACATTACCTGAAATCAGAGACAAGTATATTTTATTACAACCTGATTACAATCATAACATTCGGCATATAAATAATAATTACTACAGGTAGAAAATATCGCTTGAAGTTTTATTTTATTTGTTTCATGTAAGACATTAAAACACCGTGACAAGAAGAGTGAATCAACAAAAATAATAAGTTATGACACACGCGGAAAAAAATAATTAGTTGAGCCAGTACTTTATGCGTTGCCTGACTATCTTAACACTGTCCTGCACTTTGCTACGGACCATTACCACTACCCCTTAAAAGTGATTTCATCACCGCAGAGATTAAGAAACACTGCCGTGGAGCTCTGCAGACCAGCGGGCGGTGGGCGGCAGCAGACCACCAGGCAGGATGGTGGGTCATCTGGGCAACCAACACGTGCCCTTCTTCCCCTGGGACTGACAAGCGCCCCTTTGATGTTCCTCATATGAGAGTTTTCAGTCTTTAGTGTCACAAACATTTTTTTATTTTTCTGGATAACGCGAAAAAATTCAATTTAGTTAGTGCCGGATTTCATTTCACGATCAAAGCCATATCAAATGGTATGCATGACTCAGCCCCGCTCACTCCAGACCCGCACCTTCCCCTCTTTCATAGCCAATCTATACATACTTTTTGAAATAAAAACTTTTTTAGTAATGGGTTCATTAACTTCTGTAAATTTAAGTAAATTCAAACAAGGATTTGTTTTTATCAAAGTGAAGCTGACATTCTACTCGCTGCCCCACCACAAAATAAATACTGACCTTTGCCTTTATTGACGATGCAATTCAAATAAAACTTTCATACTACGAATGTGCCAGTTTTCTTCCACACTTTTCGTATACACAGACAGCTTTCTAACATGTGAACTGGTGACAGACAGCAGCATAATATCTATTTCAACCAAGCATAAAATGCCCTTCTTATGCAATAAATGAGTAATGAATTTAGTCAACTCGAGGCCATTAAACCTCGGCTGCCACCAAGTCTAGTCTTTTTCATGTTGTTTGAATGTGGTCAGAAATACCATCAAAATATTCACGAGAGATCGATAAAAAACATTACAGAGTGAGGCTGTCCGTGACAACACTCATCTACTTCTTTCTACTATATTCCTTCCTTGTGTTGCGTGTCACTGCCATCATTTCCAGCACATTTACAAAGCCTATTCATACCATTTGAGTGATTTTTCGATTTACTTGTAGGCCACTGAAATATGCAGCACGTAGCAGTGTTGTTACTGTGTGAGGTGGCTGCGCACTCAGCCAGCCAATTCCTTCGGCAAATTTTGAATAACAATTTTATGTAAAAAATTACGTACACGAACTAGTAAGAAGTGAATTTATGACACGGACCCTTTTGGATGATAACCTAGCATTGCAAGAACGTTCAGAACAAATATATATATATATATATATATATATATATATATATATATATATATATATATATATATATATATATATATATATATATATATATATATATATATATATATATATATATATATATGTGTGTGTGTGTGTGTGTGTGTGTGTGTGTGTGTGTGTGTGTGTGTGTGTGTGTGTGTGTGTGTGTGTGTGTGTGTGTGTGTGTGTGTGTGTGTGTGTGTGTGTGTGTGTGTGTGTGTGTGTGTGTGTGTGTGTGTGTGTGTGTGTGTGTGTGTGTGTGTGTGTGTGTGTGTGTGTGTGTGTGTGTGTGTGTGTAATATAGCATAAAGGAGGTTCCAAAAAGCTGAAGATAAATACATTTACAGTTTCATTAGGAACAAAACTCACAAAATAAAAGACGTCTCTGTGGTTCTCTATTCACTTAAATTATTTATTAAGTAACATATAGTGGTAAAACATTAATAATTTCGACTTAAAGTATATGCAGCAAACAGGAAAACGACAGTCACCACGTGTGCTTGTGGTGCCGGCGGGTGGCGTGCAGCATCAGTCACCAAGGTCACATATGTGTATACTCAGCAAGTGAATTGATAAGTAAAATAGGAATTATAAAAGGGACATAAACAAATTTCTTAGCTTCAATAATCAGGATAGAACCAGAAATAATGGGTTTCAAGCTTGAGAAAATGGAAAGGAAGGTTTTCTATCCGAGTGGTTGATGAATAGAACGGAGTCAGTCATCATATTGTTAGTGCTGAGTCAATAGGAAGCTTTAAAAGAATATTAGGCAAATTTATGGATGAGGATGATAGATGGATTTAGGTAGTTTTATTCACACAAGGACTGCTACGTGTAGGCCTGACGACTACTTGTAGCTTCCTTAAGTTTCTAAAGTTCTGGGCTTCTCAACACTGGTTCACAGCGGAGCGGGGTCTGTGTTGCCTTCAAGTACTGTAGTACGTCACGACATAATATGGGTCCACGTTTTCTTCAGCAACTATGATTTGTTCTAATCTTTACTAACCTCTCTCTCTCTCTCTCTCTCTCTCTCTCTCTCTCTCTCTCTCTCTCTCTGGGTTTCTTGCATTTAGTCAGTCAGTTAGCCAGTCAAGTTTGATATTTCAACTTTCCTGAGGATGAATGAAAACTTGGCAGTGTCAGATGGTATTGGATTCGTTTCCACGTGTGAATGACGTAAATACACCCACATACGCCAGGGAGGTGCTCCAGGTGTTGGCGGCGCGTGAGTGGCAGCAGGAATACATTAGCCACCCCCCCACACACACACACTCACTCACTCACTCACTCACTCACAAAACCCTCCAAAAGCGCGCGCGCCCGACACACACACACACACACACACACACACACACACACACACACACACTACTTATACACCGCGTGCAATAATTCTTAAAAATGGAAACTGCATTCAAGTATACTGCATGATGCGTTTGTTTATTAAAGGGAAAAGTCGGGCATTATAAAACGAGTTAATGAATATACTAAATGTAATTGGCATACTTTTTTTGTTTCATATCATTGAGTTTCACCAATCACTTTCATCAATAGCAAGCGTGATAACATAGTATTACTTTTCATTAGTAAACAATACCGCACTCTATTGTCCATGATGTATAAATGTCAAGCTTTTTAAAAAACAAGAATAATAGATCGAATGTTTTTTTTTTGTGATACATTAACCATTTTTCGCGATAACTGATACTCTAACGCAGATTCGGTAGCAGCAGCAGCAGCAGCAGCAGCAGCAGCAGCGTCTCCCGCCACAGGTGTGAGTGTCAGTCGGAACACCTGCACACGATGGAGCCACGGTGAGGTGAACCAGCGATCAGCAGCAGCAGTGGTGGTGGTGGAGAGCGGCGCTGACATACACCCAGGCGGAAACCTAATCACTGTTCCCTTATATTGTCACTGACAGCTGACATAATAGCGTGTTTACTGTCCATCCTCCACGAAGAGAGAGAGAGAGAGAGAGAGAGAGAGAGAGAGAGACGCGTGTTGTGTAAGTAATATCACTGACACTAGACATCAATAGCGTGTATATTTTTTGCTCCACCATACACGCAGACGTGGGTTTGTTCACGTCCCTGATACCACAGACATTAATAGCGCGTGTATTTTCTCTCCTTCCTATGACAGAGAGATGTGATCTATTTATAATATCACTGATAGCGGACATCAATCATGTATTTATCTTTTCTTTTCCGTCACACAGAGAGGCATGTGATGTGTTGTTCATATTTCACTGATAACCGATAGCAATGACATGTGATCCTGCTGACATCAATGAAGTATATTTGCATCATTACATCAGAGAGAGAGAGAGAGAGAGAGAGAGAGAGAGAGAGAGAGAGAGAGAATCCTTTCTTCCACGCCGTATCACCAGCCACTCCCCAAGGCACACCACCAGTAGCGAGGAGCGAGCCCCACACCCTCCCTAGTAGCAACACATGTACACTCCAGCTGCAACAAAGCGACAGGAAACATGAACAGCAAGCAACACCACTACTCCGGTGTAATATTTTATAAACCAAACGGAATATATTTTCCACTTCCCTTACCAATACTCGTCGGTTTCCTTTCACTGAGCACAAGCAGGTAATGTAAGTGGGGAGGGAGGAAGGTGACTGGGAGGAGGGAAGACTTAGGGGACCGGGTAGAGCAAGTGGCGAGCTGTTAAACTAATGGTAAATGAACATGCAAGCCGCGCCATGCACCTGAGTTGTATCTGGAACAGGTTTTTATTTATAAAGTTCCCGGAAATTGACGGCGCTACACAGCCACACTATACTGCACGTACGATCACCAGCGTTTTAGAACTCTTGGCACGTGCCGACAATTTCCCGTCACCGTCCGATTGTTCTTCACACTACAACAGCAGCGTGAAAAATACATGCGAATTATTGAAAAGTTAAATGCAGTACCACGCGCCGTGATAACAACACCACCACCTACACCACCAACAACAACAAACTATGACAACAAACGACAAAAGAAGTAGATGTGGTAGTAGTAGTAGTAGTAGTAGTAGTAGTAGTAGTAGTAGTAGTAGTAGTAACAGTAGTAGTAGTAGTAGTAGTAGTAGTAGTAGTAGTAGTAGTAGTAGTAGTAGTAGTAGTAGTAGTAGTAGTAGTAGTAGTAGAAATTGTCACTTATCTTCTATCACCAATTAATAAAGTAAAAACAATTTCCAAATTATTCTCGACACAACCATGAACTTCACATCCAAATGCTGCAGGTTGGAGCGTGACGTGACTGAATAATGACCTGCCTGGCTTGCCGTCCACACTCACCACCGCCCTGGAGGAGCACGCGTGACAGCAGGAGAACCACCAGGACTGAATCGAGGAACAGACTACAGGGCGGGATTACTACACGCAGCCATTTGTTAACGTAGGATCTCTGAACATGTACCTGTATCTCAGCGGACAAACATTCTCAACTCTAGTGTTTTTGACGGTATGGCACTAATTATGTCATCTGAGTAACCCACAGTTTTAACAAGCAAATATATAACCACTGGTACAATAATACTTAATTACTCCTTCTCTGTTGCTGTCTTTTTAGAAATTATGCTACAAACAAGTCTGCACTCTACACAATTTTCAATCACACCTGAGGAGACAACGCGAAAGTCAAAGTGTTAAGTACGTACAGCTGGTGACCTTTGCCTGTGAGTTATGAAATGTCTTCTTAGATACAAACCGCGATTCTCCCAACTGACACAATATAACTATACGACTATTTATGGAAAGAGTACGATTTCATGACGACTTTCAGCTCATGATGATTGAGCGAAAGACTACACTTCGCACACAAACCAGTTTTATGAGAGAGAGAGAGAGAGAGAGAGAGAGAGAGAGAGAGAGAGAGAGAGAGAGAGAGAGAGAGAGAGAGAGAGAGAGAGAGAGAGAGAGAGAGAGAGAGAGAGAGAGAGAGAGAGAGAGAGAGAGAGAGAGAGAGAGAGAGAGAGAGAGAGAGAGAGAGAGAGAGAGAACAACGTCCATCACTCACCTCTTTACCTCCGCTTACAGTCACGCAGATCAGTGAGTGCTAGGGTGTGTTCGCGTATCAGGTGTCACACTCGCTTCAAAGGCCAAGAAATCTGAGACACATTTCCTAGCCGGTAAATGATTTTCGAATGATTTTCGTAGACAAGGCCACATAACATTTATGACGAACGCAAAGGTAGAAGAAATAGCAGCGAACACCATAGTCCTTCTAGTGCTGTTTGTGGTAAGTTACCCTATCAAAATATCAAAACGTGAAAGGTCCTACGATTACAGCCAAAATAATACACAAATTAACTCCTTCAGTGCTGCGACGCATTTCTACCTTGAGTTTTGGGCATGATCAGATGATTTTATTTACATTATGAAAGGTCTATGGAATTCAGAAGATTAAGGGCCAGATTCTTCACTATTTTAATCCACACAAATTATTTGAAGTTGTATAAGATCACCAAATAGTAAACAGAATGAATATAGAAACGCGTCATGGTACTCAAGGGCTTAAACACATAGGAAAGGATCACTAATTCGCAAGAGTTCAGTACCAGACACCATTGCAGGTGTGATGTGCTACTGCTGGCTGCTGCTTAAAGGAGAAGTTCAGTCCAATGGGAACGTATGGGACTCACACATTTACCTGGCTACCTTGACGAGGGAGTGACGTTTTATACTGACACTCGTGCATGAAAGGTGAGGGTGGACTGGAGGGAGGCAGGATGGTCTCACAAAACACTTCCCTTCGTCCAAAATTTTTCCTGATTTATTCTTCCCTTTTCATTCCCCTTTGAAAAAAAAAAAAAATCTGATTGGTAGCGACCGCCCATCATCCGCATCCTTGCTTTGCGTTCCCCTTCCATTACCCTCACCCTCACCACCCGTAAATCCATCATCACTCGGGAATCAAGGGGCGGCTGACACTTCCATTAATATTACAAGTCGCGTGTTTGTCCTCGTCGCCGCCTCCGTGGTGTCGCTGGCCAAGCATAACACCCTTTCACGTCAACCTGTGATTTCGACGCGACAGTTTTGACGCCGATTCATTGCCGTCAGATATGAGTAAGTGTAGGTGACGAGGTGCTGGGAGTGAGGAGGCCAAATAAATGCTTTTGTGAGTATTCGGGTGCTACTGAAGCGCACGGCGTGATATGAGTGATGCATGGAAGGGAATGGAGAAATTGAGAAGAGCGAAGAGTGTGTTGGTGAAAAGGAGAGTGGAGGAAACTATACTACAAAACATGAAATGGTCTTCTAGAAGGTTGAAGGACGAAAACTGTCACTGGAATTAGAGAGAGAGAGAGAGAGAGAGAGAGAGAGAGAGAGAGAGAGAGAGAGAGAGAGAGAGAGAGAGAGAGAGAGAGAGAGAGAGAGAGAGAGAGAGAGAGAGAGAGAGAGAGAGAGAGAGAGAGAGAGTAAAACAACGTTACTAAAGAAAAAAAAATAAAAACAAGGATGAAGTTGGTGTCAAAAGGAAGGAAAACGTTACTGAAACTGAAAGGAAGTAAGGGAAAATAGGATGGAACAAAGAGAAAACGAGAAGGAAAAGATGAAGATGTAAAGAAAGAGGTAGAAAATAGATGTAAGATATTGCTGGGATTATCATTGGTTGGACGATCCCGGAATAGACTGGTAGGTTATATAAATGAAGGAGATTGGGAGAAGCCTTAACTCTGCACTGTAATCAAAGAGGCTGATGAGGAGGGAGAGGGAAGGCGTTGGGACATTCAGAGTTGAAGGAAAACGCAAGCTGCTTTTTCGAGGGGGAAGGTATAATGTGTCATTATATAGGTACGAAGGGAAGGGAATAGTGATGGAAGGGTAAGGTATAATGTGCCATTGTATACGAAGGGAAAGGAATGGTGGTGGGTGTTAGCGTGAGGGAACGTGAGCGCTCAGATGACTGAAAATGATGGAAGAGCAGTGAAAATGAAGACATGCAAGACTTATGTGGTGCTTCAACGACCCTGTCTTGCTTCAGGGGCTATAAATAATTATCAAACAAGTCATTTAAATAATATACTCGTACTCCAGTCATCATGCACCCTCGGGAGCATGTAAATTAACAAGAAATGTCGGAGAAAACAATATACAGACAATAAACACGAGGACATTCTAGTTCTCTGAGCGGCCCGCCCCGTGTGCGTTACTTCCACATGCTCTGCTCCCCTCCTCTCAATACTCACGCCTACCTACACTCAGCAGGAGAAGCTCTGGCTGCAGACATCGTCAGCCTCTCGCGATTTCCTCCTTGCCAAAACACAAGATTTCCCAGACCCTCTTACAGCTCAATAATTTACTCTTCCTTGTTTACTCCTCCTCAAATTACGCCCCACGTGCGGTACAAGATTAGTGCACTATCTCTACGTGCATACAGCGAGCCCTTTGTTAGTAGACTGTAAGTAATTCAACCGGGACATAAGTTTGCGTCTTTTAGGAATGTTTTTTTTTTCTGCCTCTATTTTTCTCTCTCTCTCTCTCTCTCTCTCTCTCTCTCTCTCTCTCTCTCTCTCTCCTTTCTCGTATGGTAAATCTATACGAAAAGAAGAAAATATATAAACGTGATCATTCTTTCAGGTTTTTTCTTATTTTGTTTTGTTCCCCGAAAGTCTTTACCTCTCTTTACAACATTCTATATATTTTTCTAGTCATTCTTTTCCCTTGTATTGCATTTTCTTTGAACGCACGAACATTACTGAATAACATGAAAAGAACATACAGAAGCTACTACTTTTGGTCTTAAGCACTGATTTATTCACTATGTAATATACCCGTCTATACCATAAAGGGTTGCGTCGCCTGAGAGCTGCATGGTGTGCTGACGAGTGCCTACAATAGCTGCAGAGTTCCTAAGCTGCACTAATATGATTTATGGATAACAGAAGCTTGTAACTCTCGCGCCACAATCATTAAGTCGCGCCAAGTGTGTCTGACGAGAATACGGAAAAGTGAGAGTAATTTTTGGCATTTGAATAATACAGTAACTAGAACAATGTATTACAGTTTTCCAGACAGTGAAAACTCAATAGCTGAGAGGGATATACGACCAGCACTAAGAAGACCGGCTGGTGATGATAAATTCAAGAATCATTATTTGTTAAGTCGACGTGCTTTCAGTCGTACAGCAGTAGTGTAGGTCATGTATACATATTGCAATGTTGCTTGAATCTGCTGGTGAATGGCTAGTGGTCTTAATACAACTACCAAAACTACGCAGGAACAGAATCTGAAAATGATGTAGGGTCAAGATAGAAAATAAATTAATAAAGTAAGTAAATATAAATGGAAAAATACGAAGAGGAGTGAAATGCGAGTTGAAAACATTTACAAAGATAGAAAATGTAAAACACAGAATAATATATCAGAGCAAAACAAAGCCAATTTTAAAAGAAAAATAATACGCTAAACAAAAACAAAGTTGGGAATTAAACAACAACAACAACAACAACATCAACAACAACAAAACAGATCAGTAAAAAATGAAGGTCTGAATAATAGAAAATGTAGATAAACAAACAGAGCAGGAGTTAAAACTAGCAACATATCATTAAAAGAAAAAAGCAAACATAAAAATCAAGAAAAAAAACACTCCCCAAAAAAGTTTCCCCAGAAAAAAAAAAACACCAATCAAGAAAAAGGTGTCGTGAAAAGTCTCTCCTGAAAAAATAATAATAACTCAAGAAAAAAAAAACAAGTAAAAAAATTCCCCCAAGATAAAGAAATCAAGAAAAAAAGCCGTCGTAAAAAATAAATAAATAAATAAATGAGATAAAAACGTCAAAAAGTCTTTCCTGAAAACGAATAAATCAAGAAAAGGCACACCCAAAAAAATTTCCCCTTTAAAAAAAATACATAAAAAAGTAGACTGAAAAAGAAACACGCGAAAGTCCTACAGCACGGCAATGGGGACGAGCCGCGGCGCCTCGACAAGACACTGAATTATTGAGTGACGTGCGGACCTCTTAAGTGGCCCTTGGTGGGGAAATCGATGGGGTGTTTGCTGCTTACTCCCGGCACCCGTCTGCATCCCCACCCTACGGCACCCCTGGCATCCGACACTCCCGCCCTTAACACTGCTCTTGTGAATTCTATATAGTAGTGTTTGTTGTGACAGATGTTGCACGGTTTTGTAGATGTCTTGTGTTAAGTTTAACCCATAACTAAACGAAATTTCATAGTGCAATATCTTCTCTTTAATTCATTTTTATTTCTTTTTCTTATTCTGTCACCATAAACCTGCATTTTGTCACTCTCTAGCATACCTTTCCATTCATTACCTTACCAGTACTGGCCTTGCATTACCTGCCATGGTATTACTGTGCTATACCTGTACACTATTTGGCTCAGGATCCGGTCTACAAATGCTTTATGTAATTCATTATATTGATAGTGTACTTAGGCTACATTAAAACACAAACTAAAAAAGAAATTATCATAAATATCGAAGTAATTAGCACCATTTCCTTTGACACCTTCTGCTAACTTGTGAAAATGAATTAGTACAGCAGGAAAACCATCAGCTGCATATTTCTCAATTATTCTAAAAACCGTTTTGTAATGCGATGGTAACTTATGTAATGCTCAGTAATAGATGTTTTCAGTCAAGTGTGTGTGGATTATCTCTCTCTCTCTCTCTCTCTCTCTCTCTCTCTCTCTCTCTCTCATATACCCCTTATCCTTCCCAGCCTCCTTGTCCGTTTGCCAATTAGCTGCCAGAAACCCTGCGCGCTGCCTAAGTAATATGGATGGACGCAGAAGCAAGCTTTTATGAGGCGAAAGGGAAACAAGTAGTGAATGAGCGCTGCTTCTCCCTGGCCGACAAACTGGAGAGGAAGTGGCCGCTGAGCTATAGACTGTGCTGGAGGAGTGAAAGTTGCAACGATGTAAGTAAAGGAGAGGCCGGAAAGGTACTGTACGTAGAGCAAGATGGTTAGTGGAGGTAGAGGTGGAAGAGGTAAGGAAGGAATAGTGGAAGTAAGATGGAGAAGATGCGGAGGTGGAATAGAGAGAGAGAGAGAGAGAGAGAGAGAGAGAGAGAGAGAGAGAGAGAGAGAGAGAGAGAGAGAGAGAGAGAGAGAGAGAGAGAGAGAGAGAGAGAGAGAGAGAGAGAAAAGATAGAATGGAAATAAGAGATGATGGAAGGAATGGAGAGGTGGAAAGAGGTATGGTACGAGGAATGGGAATAAGGGCAGATAGGGAAGGATAGGAAGGTGAAAAGTGGTGGAGGTAAAATAGGTAAGATTGTAAGAATGGAAAGGAGGAAAACAAAGGAAGACTAAAAAAGATTTGGAAGTGGATAAGAGTGAAGCAGACTGTAAAGGAAGATTGGAAAGGAATAGGAAGCGAAAATGTGGAGGAATAAAACTAAGACATGAAAAAAGAAACGGAGAAAATACTTCATATATAAAATGAACGGAAAAAGAAAACAGAAATATGGAAAGGACGTGAAATAAAGAAAAGAGATGCGAGAGAGGAAAATAACGAATCACGCGAGAACAAAGGAAGAACGAAAGGAAACAAATATTGAAAACTTAAAATTTTAATAGAGAACAATGCAACTCCCAACTGTATATGCATTGCGAAAATAATCCTTAGACAGCACAAAGCAAAATGACTCCTAATAAGTGAAAATGTAATAGAAATATATGTGCGACCACTTCATCTTAATAATAACTACCACTACCACCACCACCACCACCACCACCACCACCACTAAAATTATTATTATCATCAAGTATTTCTTCCATCATTATCAAGTTACATTATCATTGCTCTTTTATTACTATCTTGCTCTAAACATTATCATATTATCGTTACTACTACTACTATTACTACTATACTACTATTATTACTATCATTATATCTCAGCTACTTCAGTTTTCATCATCACAGTCGTTACCACCATCAACATCAACACCATAGTCACAAACAAGAAAATATTATACACGCTTACAATGCAAGCAGACTCACCCTTCCCACTATAAAGAAGTCATAGTGTGTTGCTGATACGTCGACAAGAAAAGGAATAAAATCGCGTAAACCATAAGAATTTCTAAGAAACTGGTACAGGAAGTGAATAGAGCCAATTGTGTTTCGTCTGAGAACTGTAGCATTTCAAATTTTCCACCTACAAAGCTGATTACACTTGAATTTCACCAAATAAACGCTATAATGTTTATTGGATTCGATCTTGCAGGTCATTTACCATCTAAGCTTTATAGTTCCTTGTGGCCGAGACTCACGAGATTCATATGAATTATCGTTGGAGCCATAAACTGACATTGTGGGGTAGTCTTCGAGCGGATAGCATGTGCTAAAGTTGGTATAAATTGATATATCTGCCAGGTGGACTGAAAGCGTGACTCGTCTGACCAATACCACATACATAGTTAATAGATATACCGATTCTTCCAATTATAAACATCAGTCCAGCGTCTTTAACACTGCAGTCATGAAAGCTGCTAGTGTTTTTATTCACAATCATTGAATTGACGAGGGACAGGAAAACATAGATAACAGACAGTTCTTAAGTGTATTATAAAACTTGAATATACGATCACTGAAAAAGCCACTCATACCGGGCAAATGACAAGTGAGCTGACACATGAACAATAATATCGTGCTGCACTATGCAAACAGAAATGGAAAATGACATCAGCATCTGCAGGGCATCCTATTTGCTCTTACGCGCTTCACTTCTGATATTCAGTTCAACAACATTAATCAAAGTGACAACATCAAACGCTCAACACTGTGTTTTCCCTCACTCTCCTTGTATTGGCGAGGCGCGGACAAACATACATAAATACCTCAAGCATATCTACACGGTCTACATACGCTGCCCTTCTCTAAAGTGTTTTATAACATTTAAATACAAGATAAATACAGAGCCCACTTACATACATCAACATCTGCAAGGAATCGTATTTGCTCACACCCGCTACACTTTTGATATTCAGTTCAACAGCATCAATCAAGCAGACATCAGCATTCAACATTCTGGTTGACAACTCAGTGAATTCTTGTGTTGTGACATTTGAACTTCCCTGAAGGAAGTGATGCTATAAAACTTGTTTTGACCCTGAAGGAAGTGATGCTATAAAACTTGTTTTGAAAGGAAACAATCAGCTTTGTACTGTGTCAAGAGGCTTAGCTCCTCTCCAAGTGTTTTGATTGAGGAGGAAATCGGAACTTCAAAGCACGTGAGTGATATAATGATACTCGCTGCAACAGTGGAGTGGCGCCCGAGTTACGAAAAAATCAGTACCCAATTCCCGGTTTTTTTTTTTTTTTTTTTTGGTGGGGAATATTGAGAAGATAAAAACGTTCTGGTCAATAGGATGCTTTCATTTTTCATATAGGCCATAAAATCCATGAAGTCGTTTTGCTTGTAATCACGGAATACACAATGATCATATTTGTTAAACGCAGTGTTGTGTCTACGTGAGTAGATCGTGAAATCATTCCCGCCTTACTTTGTGCTACTCGTCCTGGTAAGTAATTATTGCATGTTTAAATCTATTACTATAAAAAGACAATGAATTATTCCAGTGTTACACATAGGCACACTGCTGTAACACAACACTCGTTAACATGTTTTACTGCACGAGTCTTTCGTTAGCACAAACTACGCCCTGCTGTTTGATCAGCTGACGAGCATGTCACACACTCCATGTCAAGAACAAAAGTCCTTTGCTTCTTTAATCATTTTCCATTGCCATCTTTTGGAGTTTAGTAAGAGTGTGCAGCGTCTGATGACTGCTGAATTGCACCGCGTCCTATAAACAAAACCAGGCCAAGACAAAGAAAGCCAGACACCCACACGGCCACACAAACACCATTAAAAGCAGAGATAAAACAATGGACAGATACACAAGAAAACAGAAACATTGGCGAGGAGTAGAACACACTGACAAAGAATTAATAGACCTGAATAAACATTGAATATAAAAGCGTGGTGACAGAAACATCTACATGACAAACATGGACAAAAAATAACAAGGCAATAAAAGCATGAATAAAAACTATGAATTTGACAGAGGAAGGATACCAACAAAGAACGATGAAGATGAGAACAACACAGGGATCGATGGACAGACAGGTGAGTAACAGAACACAGCCACATCCACACGAAACACAAGCAACACAATGGCATACAAAGGAAGAATAAACCCCACTAGATTTCTTGGTCCTTATGAGGCTCACCAATAAACTACAACTATCTCATCTAAAGTAAGACACACAGGAGACTAAAAGCAACAAAGGCTAAGCGAGCATGAACTACACACACACACACACACACACACACACACACACACACAAGGTAGCTCAGTGGTTAGAGCGCTGGCTTCACAAGCCAGAGGACCGGGGTTCGATTCCCCGGCCGGGTGGAGATATTTGGGTGTGTCTCCTTTCACGTGTAGCCCCTGTTCACCTAGCAGTGAGTAGGTACGGGATGTAAATCGAGGAGTTGTGACCTTGTTGTCCCGGTGTGTGGTGTTTGCCTGGTCTCAGGCCTATCCGAAGATCGGAAATAATGAGCTCTGAGCTCGTTCCGTAGGGTAACGTCTGGCTGTCTCGTCAGAGACTGCAGCAGATCAAACAGTGAAACACACACACACACACACACACACACACACACACACACAACACACACACCAAGCATAAGTAAGTAACCATACAAACACCAAGACATTATAAACGTTATAAAACCAAAACATTATATTCAATATATATATATATATATATATATATATATATATATATATATATATATATATATATATATATATATATATATATATATATATTGGGCGTAAAGGTTGGAAATTTTCCTTTGAAAAGTTAGAACAGTTTGCTGGCGAAGGAAGTACGTGAAATGTTGGAAAAATGTATTTTGATGCAAGAGGAGCTAAAATATAAAGAAAATGTTACTGCAATAGTACTGTCTCAGTGGCCAGGAGACAAGATAAAGGGAAGTGATACTAATTTCTTAACTTACAGAAATCTGATCAATAGCAGAACGAGGAGGAAAAAGGTAATAAAATATCACAAATAAAATATTGAAATATCCATTAGTTTTGAATTAAGATGAAGTACAAAGATAACCTCATTCATTGGTTATCTTCTCGTTGAACAAAAATCAATTTAGATAAGTTTTATAAGCAAAAGGTTAGGAAGTTCGAAACTTTCCAATAAAGGTAATTTATACGTAACCTGTCAGCTCTTGATTCCATTTCAGCACAAATAACCTTTACTACGTTAAAGGTCTCTTGCTGAAGCGCAAAGCGATTAAGCCAAGGAGAGAGAGAGGTGGCACTGGGGAGATAAAGGGGAAGAGAGAGCCTACAGTATGTAAACTCACCCTTATATAACCTAACCTAAAATATTAAAAATGTAAGTTTCACGAAAACGCGATTCTCAACATTACGAACTTTGGTAATTTGCCTCGGTTATGCACACAGAGGACCTACAATAGCGAGGGTTGTTCAGTGCATGAAGATGAAGACCGACACCCAAGGACGGAGCGTCAGGGAGGCGGCTGCTGTAGTGCAAATCCTGGCGCGACCAAACAGGCGGCGCGCAACAAAGACACAGCCTGACCACTGGGGCGACACATCACTCACGCGTAATGGGGACGGGCGAGGGAGCGCCAGATGAAGAGAAGACAAGGATAACAACATACTTTATACAGGAATATGATCCAGATGCACGGCGGGAAGCTTGTCTCGGCAGCCACAGGGTAAACAAACCCAACACCCCAAGGTGATAACACGCCGGCCGCCGCTCCGCCTCCCGTGAAGGACAACAAAGGCGGCGGCGAGAAGCAAGGCTCATGACGCAGAGCGGCGGTGACCTGGTGTGCCTCAGCGGTGATGGGCGCCAGGACACGGACACGGTGACAGGGACACGCACCGACACCCACGCCTCAGGTCATGTGGGATGTGCAAACAACACAAAATGAGTCCACGAGTGCGTCTAACGAATTTACTTATTCGACAAAACAAAGTGAATTTCAGTCTTTCATCTTTCTTATGAATATGAAAAGGATCAAGGATAATGAGAAAAACAAGTCGAATCTACTCAAAAAAAAAAAAAAAAAAAAGAAACTTACAAATAAAGAATGAGCAAAAACATTAATCCACACGCTGTTACAATGAGAGGCAAGGGCCATACAGCCGCCGTCAGTCAAAGGAGTCTGCCTCCACGCGTAACGCTGCCGGGATGTTCGTGAGGCGAGGGAGGGATGAGCGTGCTGCTCGGGGACGCGAGACTATCAGGAAGGTTACGAAAAAAACAGGAAACCAAACAAAAATGTACCAGAAAAAAATACAAAACAAACAGAAACAACTTTCCTTATATCATATTTAGGAGGCAGCACAGACACGCACACGCACGCGCACACACGCACACGCATGCGCACACACGCGCACACGCACGCACGCACGCACGCACGCACGCGCGCGCCACACACACACACACACACACACACACACACACACACGCCAGAGGACCAGGGTTTGATTCCCCGACCGGGTGGAGATATTTAGGTGTGTCCCCTTTCACGTGTAGCCCCTGTTCACCTAGCAGTGAGTAGGTACGGGATGTAAATCGAGGAGTTGTGACCTTGTTGTCCCGGTGTGTGGTGTGTACCTGGTCTCAGGCCTATCCGAAGATCGGAAATAATGAGCTCTGAGCTCGTTCCGTAGGGTAACGTCTGGCTGTCTCGTCAGAGACTGCAGCAGATCAAACAGTGAAACGCACGCACGCACGCACGCACGCACGCTCTCTCTCTCTCTCTCTCTCTCTCTCTCTCTCTCTCTCTCTCTCTCTCGTGTGTGTGCGTGATGGTATGCAAACACGAATCTATTTCTGGCGTGCTATAATGCATCACATTAGCTTATTGATTAACAACAATTGCTTTCTACTAATGGATGACCATACATTCATGGGGGGACGAGTTGTAGGTATTCTTTTCTTTTTTATCAGACTGACACATCTATTACTAAAACTCAAAATATACTGTTTCCTTTGTTTTCGGTGCAGTACAGCTACAAGTATCATTATTATTATTATTATTATTATTATTATCATTATTATTATTATTATTATCATTATTAGTTTATATTATTATTATTATTATTATTATTATTATTGTATTGATAATTAATTTTATCCGTGTGTGTGTGTGTGTGTGTGTGTGTGTGTGTGTGTGTGTGTGTGTGTGTGTGTGTGTGTGTGTGTGTGTGTGTGTGTGTATGTATGTATGTATGTGCGTGCGTGCGTGCGTGCGTGCGTGCGTGCGTGCGTGTGTGTGTACGTGGCAATGAACTGCGGTACGATTAGGTGTAACGCAACATGAAATAAAAAAGAGGGGATATGTTATAATACAGTATGGTATCTATGCAGCGCTGAGATGTGGCGTGGCGTGGCGTAGCGTGGCGCTGTGTCGTGAAGCAAAGCGGTGGGTAATAAACAGTGTTGCTCGGGCCAAGCTTCTCATCAACGCACCTGTTTAATTAAGCCCTCTCATCCCGTCTACGTTCTCTACCATCTCTACAGCAACGGCCTGGCTTTACCTCACTCCCTTTACCGCTTCCCCCTCTCACCAGTTTCCCCTCCTGGACCTTATTCATTTCCCAGACGACACTTTAAGCCTGTGCCGCCCTCACTCACTGGCCAAGCTGCCGTGCCTCTTTGCTACACCCACGCCGGCCCGAAGAAGTAGTCCAACCTTTACTTTCACAAGTCCTCGATTCACCGCCGTCTGGTCTAGTCCTTTCAGTTTCCTGCAAGTGTTCGGCCGCCCGTATAGGCATCGCCGCCACGTTTACGGCCAGCAGAGACGCAGCCTGATGAGGGTATGCTGCCGGCTACTGACATGATCAGGAAGCGCGCTTATTTTGAGTTTACAGCACGTACTTTCAACCCTTTCATTCAGATGACAGTGACTCCGGTAGACTGTGCATCCCACCCCAGTGCTGATGGCTGTAAATGTGAAACTTTTATGCTTATGCCATGACTAAGAGCGTTGATCATCTATATGGAGGGTGTATATTAAATTTCACGGGCAAGGAAATAAAAGAGTAAATGGGCCGCGAGACGAACTATAATAAGTGGATATGTGGTCATTCAGCTGACAATGAATGCACTGTAACGTGTCCCATCTCACCTCGGCAATAATGACGGTGGATGCAACACTATTTTTTCAGTCATAGCATACGCGCCCTAATAATTATGCCAGGATGCTAAACTGGATGGGCTAACAGGTCGCCACATCAGGAAAAGAGTATGATTGAAGGATGTGAGCAGGCGAGACGTTTTGCTTACACGAGATGCTTGATTGAATACTAATTTTTCCTGTACTAGATCGGTTACACATCACAGGCCTTTGGTCGCGTTACCTTTACCATTGTTCTTGTTATCCAGTCCATTCATTCGACATAGTTCCCTTTAAAACTAAGGTTAGTAACACTCTTTGTATGAAGACCTCTGGCCTAGGAGTACAAAGGACTGATAAAAAGGGCCACTGAAGCTGCTACTCACGAAAAAAAGTAATGAAACAAAATAAGCTAATGGTACGAGAAAAGTATCTTGAAGCCTCCTACTTTAGTCATGAAATATAAAAGCAGGCAGAGAATTCCACAGCTACCAGTATCAATCTCTCTTCCTCTCCACCGGAGTAACATAGGCAAAAAAGACGCCAAAGCTAGAAAGTGTTTGGTAGAAGTAGGGAAACAGTGTGCCATGGAGTAAATACCGAGTCTACGTGCTACGCTATACTAAATTTCCCTTCTGCACTCACAGTAACTATTGCCATGGAAGAATATTTCTTTGTAATGGAAGAGCTTCCGTTTTCGCTGAAAATAAATAAAACTGCTGATTAGAACACTTTAGTACCGCTTTCCTTCCTAATGACGTAGATATTAATGTCGTGATATACAAGTTTCTTTTTCTTTTTTTATTTATCGGAGGAGTTTTGTTTTGTATTCAGCATTCAGTTTGTGTATAGTAAGGTAGTGTGTGACAAGGTATGGTAAGGTAAGGTAAGGTAAGATGAGGTAAGGTAAGAAAGGTATGATGATGTGAACTAAGGTAAGGTAAAGCAGAGTTAAATAAGCGAATGTAAGATAAGTATAAGCATTAAAATGATAACAGAGAGAGAGAGAGAGAGAGAGAGAGAGAGAGAGAGAGAGAGAGAGAGAGAGAGAGAGAGAGAGAGAACCAATACATTCTATCCTTAGCTACAAACTCTCCCTCATCCCATTCTAGCACAGGCCGCCCACGCTTCCTCCCTGACCACTCCGCTCCCCGCCCCCTCGACCTGTTGCTTCCTTCCACTTTAAAACGCAGCCACCACTCCAAAAAATAAATAAAAGAAAAAGAAAAATTCCCTGCAGGCTGCACGAGGACCATCTCACTAATCCTTCATTCCACAAGACAGTTACGTTCTGTACAAAATTTTTCATCCAGATTTATTAGACCTTAAATACCACAACATTTTTTTGCCATAGACTGAATCTCCTATTGATGGTGAGTCAATGCTGGATTTCTGAGGCTTATGTCTTCTTCCTAACAGGCCCTCAACGGCTGGCTAAGGGTGACCACTATATCCTCCCTTCTTCCTCCTGCAGCTGCCTCTACCACTGCGTCGTCAATCAGGGGAAGGTAAATGCATAGTCCGCATTCATTGTTTTACTATCGAGAAAGATCATTCATTGTATATACAGAAGAGAAATGATGTAAAGTAAAAATATTCATTCTATTTACTAAGGAAAAACCATTGGTTGTAAAGACAACAGCGCTTTCATTTTTGATACTACGAGTCACGACACACTAAGAAATGACGATATCAGGAATCTCGTTACACTACACTTCATCAAATTCCACTCAATATTATCAATCATTCTTTTATCTTTACGTCATTTGTTCTATAACTATGCTGAAATATATAAACTGGTTTTTACATTAAGATCACTAAAATTACTATGAAGAGAAAGAGCGAAATAACGTTAATCTTGAGGAGTAATCAGCTCCTTGCCGCTTCTCACGCCGCCGTTCCCCGCGGCTGACAGCTAAGTGAAGACGCTCCACTGCACAAATTGGTCCTCCGACATATTTCCTGGTAAATCTGGACAGAATCTTGGTGACTCAATTTGCTCTGAGAGAGTTATGGGTTCATGGCCACAGATCCGATCCTCTCTTCACGCACTGCCACACTACACACTTCAAAGACACTTAAAATGAAACCCACAAAACTAAGTGCGAATAACTATACACTACAATTCACCAAAGAGATTTTATTCAAACTTCATTTCCATTCAAAAAAAAAAGTAAACGTACATTTTTCAATCAGTAGTGACTTCACCATGGGCATTGCTTTGTTAAGAATAGCTAGAGTGAATGAGGGGACCGAGAGTGAAGGAAGAAAAGAGGGGCGGAAAATGCGAGGAGAGATTGAAAGGAAAGGTATAAAAGGTAAAACCAGGCCGCAGCACTGAG
The DNA here is from genome assembly GCF_017591435.1 of Portunus trituberculatus. Lineage (NCBI taxonomy): Eukaryota > Metazoa > Arthropoda > Malacostraca > Decapoda > Portunidae > Portunus > Portunus trituberculatus. The sequence continues at coordinate 11,987,180 of NC_059298.1, forward strand.
GGTCATTTGGAGAGAGAGAGAGAGAGAGAGAGAGAGAGAGAGAGAGAGAGAGAGAGAGAGAGAGAGAGAGAGAGAGAGAGAGAGAGAGAGAGAGAGAGAGAGAGAGAGAGAGAGAGAGAGAGAGAGAGAGAGAGAGAGAGAGAGAGAGAGAGAGAGAGAGAGAGAGAGAGAGAGAGAGAGAGAGAGAGAGAGAGAGAGAGAGAGAGAGAGAGAGAGAGAGAGAGAGAGAGAGAGAGAGAGAGAGAGAGAGAGAGAGAGAGAGCTGAGGAGGGGGGGAGGGAGAGTGAAGTTGGTGTGTTGGCAGTGACCTCAGGACCACCAGGCTGGGTAAACACAGCGTGACGCGCCCCACTACATGGCTCTGATCAGTGTAGCTGATGGCGGGGCGAGCCGTGATGAGTGTCGAGGCGGTGGCGGAGGTGACATGCGGGGCGATTCATTGTTGACTCTGCTTAATGAGATCGCTCCTGTGCGGCCCAGCAGACAGTATTGGCGGGGGAGGCTTAGTGGTGTGTAGAGCCAGCCCGCATCACCCTGCTTGCTTTCTGTGGTCACGGCTGTCTGCTCACATTGGTACGCGGAGTATTTGGTTGTTCATTTGGTAACCTTGATATTGCATGCTGTCTACTATATTCTCTCTCTCTCTCTCTCTCTCTCTCTCTCTCTCTCTCTCTCTCTCTCTCTCTCTCTCTCTCTCTCTATCTATCTCTCGTCCCCGCTGCTCACTTTACACGGTGCAGCCAGCCGTCCTCTTCATTCCGCCTTTCCTTGATCATCACCACCATCTCCAAGACGCCAGCACATCGCCTCCTTCCATCACCTCTCCTCGCCATCACCATCTTTCTCTCCTCACTCCCCTCAGCCGCAACCTCTCCTTCCCAAGACGCACTGCACTGCCCTGCTCTTCACCCCTTGACGCCGGCGAAGTCGTCTGGCGCCTTGCTGATGGCCGCCCAGGGTGTCGTGGCCCCTCCGTCACCACCCCGCGACACGGACCATACTGAGGCGTAGGAAAAAAAAAAATCACATAAGCGTTCTTGTATCGACTTGATGCGCCCCCAAGTTTCACGCATACACATACAATATTATTTTGGGTTCAATTCCAGTTCAATAATTCTATCAAATATACTCCATAATTTTACATAATTTGCTCATTTTCTCGATAATGAGCACGATGGGATGAGGAAATCACGTCGTTTCCAGATATTTGCTTGAAAAAGATAATTACATTTTCGAATCCATGAAATATGCTGAAAAAAATACACATAATCACCAGTAACTCCTCATTTCCATTTATGATGAATGTAGGGAACGAACTAGTTACTAAACCGAATAAAATCATGGAAATGAGATTAAAGCTCCTGTCTGTCTAAGTTAAGGATTAATGTGCAATGATTCACAGTGAGTAATTTACCACACGTGTAAGAGCAAAGTCTGACTCTCCTCGGCCTTGCTAATCAACAACACGATGACAAAGGGTAGTAATTATCATCGACCACTGAAAGGCAAAGTTATTTTTCACAAGATAATGCTCCAGCTGGAAATTAATACCATTAGATACGGCTTACGTGCACTGAGCCACAATAGATATTACACATAATTTCAAATCTCATCTCCTGTTTCTCTCTGAATTTCCATACGGTGAATCTGATATGTAGATGAGTGCAAATCTTGGCCCGCTGCATATGCAGTACTTCTCTCCATCACGTATAGGTTGGAGAGAACTCTACTTCGTGGAATATGCCCTTTGTTATAACTCCCTCATACTCTAGTTAATCCTGCCGTGTGTCGGCTTCATGGCTTCATGCTATCTTTTTCCATTTTTTTCTTAATTTTTTTTTTTTATTATTATGGCGTAAACTTGCAGAATTCCAACTTGCAAATAACTATACAAGAGATATAAAAAGTTTTCAAAATGCATAATCAATGTTATTTTTACACCAACTTACAAATTTCTTACAAAAAAATAATTCGAAAAATTTCTATGATTTTAGAATTCTAAACTAAACTCATCCTGATCCTTCTCTATACGTACACACGGAAAATAGCTTCACAAGATGTCTAATCCTTATAGTGAACATTAAGGTAAACGCTAGCGGTGTGGGAGGGTTTGCATGCCTAGCTGCAGTTCGAACCACTCAGCGTTTATTTCATAACTCTGATCCTAAAACATGCCATACATTGTCAAGAACTTCACTTGCTTATCTTCGTATCGTGGTCAAGCCACTCACCATGGATACGTCTCAGGCGACACGCGGGGCTGTCGTGGCCTTCTATACTGGGAGGCACAACAACATCGACGCTCTCCGTTAGCTTCGTATTCACCTGAGAGCAGGGCTACCAATGTGTAATAAATCAGCCATTACTTCTCACTCTCCTCCGTGCCGTGATTTCAGAATGATTTGTCCATATAGTACACAGATACTTTTATTACCGTAAGCTTCAATCACAGACAGCAATATTCGCTCCCACGTGTTAAGAAAAGAAGACAACTACGTAGAATCTTAAAAATAAAAGAGAGAGAGATAAGGACAGCTACACGAAATCATCAGAGGTATACAAATGGCAGTTCCTATCCAAGCAGTTCAGGCAGTTAATGAATCTATCTCCGCTCAAGGTTGTACAGTTACCACCGCAACCACAACCATGACAAACTCAATGACACTATCCCGTAAGCCACCACAGCTATCTTATTCATCGTGACACGCGCGGAAAAAAATAATATATAATAGAAAGATAGAAAATGAAAATAAAAATTTTAAAAAGGTCAAGAGAACCAAAAGCCTTACTAAATGACGTATGAGAGAGAGAGAGAGAGAGAGAGAGAGAGAGACTAACATGCATAATTCACTGTTACTGACATGTCCTTAAACGAATTTTGATAAGGAGGAAACGCACCATCTCTCTCTCTCTCTCTCTCTCTCTCTCTCTCTCTCTCTCTCTCTCTCTCTCTTTATTCATTAATTCCTTTATTCATATTAACTTTTGTTCGTTTAATAGTTCATTTTTACATTTATCTATCTATCCTTCTATTTATCCCACCAAAAAAGTAAGCAATCCATCTACATATAGATCAACTTATCAGCCCACTTCTTTTGTATACATTATCAATCCAGCATGCATAATCTTTTCTCCTCCCACTGCTCTGTTTCCTTTCCCCATATTTAAAAATGACTGATGGGAAGCTGCCTTGTCTGCGTGCACCAAAACACTCACCCCACAGCATCCTTGTCGGGGAAAAAGGCGCTGGTCTCTACTCAGGTCAAAGCTAGGCAACAATGTGCTCGTATTTCTGGCCACTACTGCCGTCTTTGTTTACAGGTAGAGCGTGGATTACTTCACTAACGAGGTGCATTAGTGTAATAGGTAATATGAATGTCAATTACCTCATAATATGCGAGTTAATGAGGCATGGTGTTGTTAAGGGCTAGGAGAGAAGAGGAGGAGGAGTTGGAGGAGGAAGGTAACTACAATGGGACGAGGATGAAGAAGAAAAGACGTAGATGAAGACGACGACGACTACGACTAGAGCGACAATAGTAACGATGATATCAATAGAACAAGAACAAGAAGAAGAAGAAGAAGAAGAAGAAGAAGAAGAAGAAGAAGAAGAAGAAGAAGAAGAAGAAGAAGAAGAAGAAGAAGAAGAAGAAGAAGAAGAAGAAGAAGAAGAAGAAGAAGAAGAAGAAGAAGAAGAAGAAGAAGAAGAAGAAGAAGAAGAAGAAGAAGAAGAAGAAGAAGAAGAAGAAGAAGAAGAAGAAGAAGAAGAAGAAGAAGAAGAAGAAGAAGAAGAAGAAGAAGAAGAAGAAGAAGAAGAAGAAGAAGAAGAAGAAGAAGAAGAAGAAGAAGAAGAAGAAGAAGAAGAAGAAGAAGAAGAAGAAGAAGAAGAAGAAGAAGAAGA
>NC_059298.1:11993580-12003580 GCF_017591435.1 Portunus trituberculatus
TACTCACTCTCACCCAGTCACCCACACTCCCCCAAGCACACTCTCACAATCCCACTTCTCATCACTCCCTGATAATTACTGGCTACATAACTCCCAGCCATGTCTTGCTACACCGGCCTTTGTTTGTCCTGTAGCACCACTGACTGACCAACCGGCAGGTATGCTTCTCACGTACTACAGAAAACAAAAATATAGAAAGAAAAGCTTGTTTTTTTCACCTTTTTTGCTGTTTTTCTTTCTTTTTCTGCCACGCCGTCATTTGAAATTTTCAGGATATCGCTTTGTGTATTTCACTTTCCCTAAACGTGACGGAAAGCAAGAAAGAAAAAACTAACAAATGCATATCCCTTCACTGACGGTAATCTGTTCCACTCCCTTGGTCACAGCTACAACTCCCTTGGCACCCAGGAAGAACACTCAGGCCTCACCGCTCGCTCACCAACACCACCTACACACACACAGCCTTTGTCTTTAACATAAACACTGCCAAGGCCTCACTCAATTCTGGGACCGCTAACCATTATTTACCTCCTTATACACTCAGAATTTACTAACTTGGTAAAATCTCCACAAATTTTGCGTTTTATAAATTCCTGAATCTAATAACACCTTTTCTTACGATCAGTGGGGTCATTAGCAACAGGGACGCTGAACTGAAATGAGTGTATCAAGTTACTCGATTCTTGACTACGATGAGACCAGTTCAGCCCCGCCCCGTCCCGCCCAGCCCGCTTAACCCAACTCACCCCAGCGCCACCCATCAGCGCTAACTGGAGTGTCATGTATAAGCTCAGTCCCGCAGGAGGGCAAGGTAACAAGGCCTCCCATTAATCCAATTCCAGACGCGTGACTATCAAAACTATGTGACCAGGAAGCGTCGGATAGGAAACCAGTCAGATCCTCGGAAGTGCTGTGTGTGTGTGTGTGTGTGTGTGTGTGTGTGTGTGTGTGTGTGTGTGTGTGTGTGTGTGTGTGTGTGTGCGCGCGCGCGGTTGAGTGTTAGTGGTGCTAACTTACGGTATGGGACAAGCACCTCTTTGTTCCTCTCCCCTACACCGCCGCCACTTGCTATCCCCCTTCTCTCTCTCTCTCTCTCTCTCTCTCTCTCTCTCTCTCTCTCTGCTCATTCACACATACCTCCCCACCCCTTCCCTCCCTGCTTCAGTCTACAGGAGAGGGGAACTCAATGAGGCTAAAGAGGACTTCGTAGCCCCATCCTCCCCACCCACACACACACACACACACACACACACACACACACACACACACACACACACACACACACACCCACACACACACACACACAGCGGAGGTTTTTTTGTAGTCTCCAAGTTGATCGATCGTCACCCAAATCCATCATCTGAAATATATTATCCATAAACTTCCACAAAAGCGGCGGCACCACTACCATCACGACCACTACCACCACCAGCACCACCACCACCACGACCACCACTACCATCATGCCATATGCTACTTCGAGATGCATTTCAGAGTCTTTATAATAACACTTAAATTGGGAATCAACTACAGTAATATACATTTAACGAAAGTGAATGGTAAGAAACTGTAATTGTGTCGCCTGAGTAACAAGTAAACAGAGCCCCAGACAGACAGGAACAAGTAAGTAAAAAGAAAGTCTAATAGAGACAGGCAAACAGACTGGCAGGAAGATTAATACATATATGCAGAAATATTGTTAGACTCTCTCCTACCCTCCATCTCCACAAATACACACACACACACACACACACACACACACACACACACACACACACACACACACACACACACACACACACACACACACATCAAGCTACACTCACACTCACTCAAGTGGCACAATAATAATAAGAAAAATATATGATTCACCAAACATTTCTACACATAACACAAAAATTATGACCATTTGAAGGAAGACGTGTATATTACCCAGCGTACTTGTTTACACAGCTAGAGTGGACTAGAATAGCTAAGCCTGTGCTGCCACGGTATCTTATCGAAATAGATATTGTTGTCTAATTTTGTATTGAGTTCATGAACATCCTTTTTATTTTGCTAATGCTTCCTCCTCCTCCTCCTCCTCCTCCTCCTCCTCCTCCTCCTCCTCCTCCTCCTCCTCCTCCTCCTCCTCCTCCTCCTCCTTCTCCTCCTCCTCCTTCTCCTCCTCCTCCTCCTCCTCCTCCTCCTTACTCTATTCTTATTCCCCATATTTCTTCTCCTCCTACGTATCAGAATTTCTTTTATTGGTTTAGCATCTGGTTTTCCTTATTTCCTATCCATGTTTCTCCTTCCTCCATGTACACTTTGGCCACGCGTCCCAATCCCATTATCCTCTCATACGTCATGATTACATTTTTCCATTTTTTTCCTTTCCCATCGAGAGAGAGAGAGAGAGAGAGAGAGAGAGTAAAAGACTTCTATTACTATTACTTTTACTATTATCACTTATTATTTCATTTTCTTTTGTCAAATAAATGTACATGCATCTATTTCAATATTTTAGCATCCATATCAAAGGAAGCACATACATGATAACAATTATAGCATGTGGTGAGTATTAAAAGTGCTTGATGACATGTTCTTGATTGACAGTTTGAAGACGCACAGTACTCCAGGGTCCATTTTCAGAAACGCTTTTCTCTCTCACTGTGACTATTTTCAAGAGCCACAGACATGATTATCAGGGTTTTCAAGAGCGTTTTCTCCAGTTAATAATGTAGAAATCTTGTCACTCTGTCTCTAGAATTGTAAAAACATCTCTCAAAACTGCTGTGAATTTAGATAAAGCCTTTTGAAATAGTGGAGGTGAAGTGTTTGAGAATACGATCCCAGGTTCCAGCTACCTTCACACTCGGAACCACTGTACAATACTTCTTGAAAACTGATGATTAAACCACTTCACGTTCAAAACCCAGACCTCTTCTTAATTACAGGTACATTTAAATATAACAATATAATAAAAGTACAATAACTGGCGTATAACTGAAATGGCAGATAAGCAGAATTTAAGTTATTATTAGAAATTACACAAGTCTTGTTAGTTATATAAATAATAATGAAAACGTTGTTGATGGAAGCGTGATTAACAAAGAGCTAAATGGAGGAACATAATTAACAAGATCAGATCCCACCAGAAGGCTTCCATCATTATAAATTTTCTACAAATTGCTAAAGTATTTAAGATAAAAATATTTCCTATTAACAGGTTGCTCTGTACATATCTCACATTCCCACAAAGAACACCAACAAACAATAACAAAAGCAGTACAACTATTTGTGTCTGCTAGAAATACCATCCCGTGAGTGTTCACTTTCATAAATAAGCTTTCACAAGAACTGGATATAAATCGGAATTTCAGAACGTTACTCACTCCCTGACGAGAAATGTGTTATGCGGTGAGCCAGTCGTGTTTAAGCGGAACACAGGGCGGTAACTGCTGCGGTTCCCTCCCTCACACTCCCCACAACGCAAGAAAGACATGCATTTCAGTGGCACGACAGGACTGGTATTACCAGAAACAATACTCTGATGCGCATGATGTCTTTTAGCCTGGTGTGTAGTGGTGTGACTAGCAATTAAATCACATTTCATGGAGATTCTAGTAAGTGTGACTTTCCTGGTTATTGTTATTCGTAGTTAATTTACTTTATATTGAATGCAAGTTTCACCAACGCACATGCTGCTTTAAAAAGACTGCTTTATTATGTCTCACCAAACACCAAAACCCTCGCAAGGCAAGACGTGCTCTCCCTTTGGTGGTCTTACACAAAGCATTTTATTCGACATTTCCAAGTCTGAAATGACCGCGGCGTTACCTTGAGCACCCGGAAGCCTTACCTGTCACGACCACGGCGCCAAGAGTCTTTGTGCTGCCAGTGGCAGCCACTCTCCCCTTCTTTTCAGAATAGGAAAAACAGGAAAGTCTTACTGTTATAAGTACTAATGTTTTATTCTTCTTATCAAATTACACTTCTTTCCTAGTGTAACTGTCAGTACTGTGTATATTATGATAAATTACAGCCATTACTCAAAACATAATTTCCATATTTAAGTGCACACACACACACACACACACACACACACACACACACACACACACACACACACACACACACACACACACACACACATACCCACACACCCACACACTTTCTGCAAATCTCTTCCTTCTTTTTTGAATAACCAATACACATGCAAAGACCATACAACACTCCCATCGTTGTAATGTGTCAGGGACAGAGGAGAGTGAGCGGGTGAACATGGTGTCTGCAGCCGGTGAAGGTAATGTGGGGCGCAAAGCTACACACCTGACGGGAGGTGAATCACGAAGCGCGCCGAGGCGGATGATGAGAGTGGCGACGACACCTCATAAGGAAGGTGTGTGTTTCGGGAGGTGAGATGAGATGGGAGGAAATGAGGCAGAGGTCGCTGAGAGAATGTTGCGGCCTAACAAGTCACCGAAGGAGTCCTGCCCGTGACGAGGCGAATAGCAACAGGCTGGCGGGGAACCTCACTGACTTGATTTGAGTTCCTGTCTCCAAGATGATTTTCTGCGGTGCAGAAAGCTAGACAAGACTGATTAATTTGAACTGAGTAGCGACCTGCGGGTGGCGTGGAAATTGGCTGCCTGAACTGTGTTTCCAAGCTATGCTTACCTCACCGCCGTTCATTATCAGCCACTGCCACGCTCACTAACTTTTGATATATATATATATATATATATATATATATATATATATATATATATATATATATATATATATATATATATATATAATTAAAACAAGTGTAAGGATCGGTGAAGCAGTGACAGTGAGGAGGAAGAGCTGCACCAGTCCATCTTGCACTAATTGCCTCCCGGACCCTGCACGGCAGCATGTGTAATGGAGCAGGAGGTTCGTCGCGAGCCAGCGGGCCAGTGGTGATACTCGGGCCTTGGTTCCGTCGTGGAATAATGAACCTTATAGCCTGCCCGACTGGTTTCCTATCGCCAGTAAGTTGGCAATCGGTCATGTTTTGCAGCATGTTGGATGACATAGTGGGTAACATCATAATTCCACAGCACTACATCAAATCCTCAGTTATGAATTCAATGAATGAGGACAGAGGCGGCCGGACTCCGGAAAGTGTCGGCGTAGGGTTTCGTGCTCATGTGTCCGTGATAGCTAATCCTTCTTTTGTCTGTGATTATAAGGCATAAAATTTCTCGAACACACACGTACACAAGCACTCCCTCTGATTGGAACACAGGAGGAATGGGGCACCGAATGGAAGCGTAACTCTTCAGACACAAGGCAAGGAATATTAACAAGTCGTTCCTTAAGGTCGGTCAGGATTGCCAACAACAGTCATTAGAAAATACATACACTATTTTTTGTGGCAGTTTTAAACGAGCTTTAGTTAATATAATCAATACAAATAAACGAGTAGATATTGTGATCTGCGAATGTTCACCAAAGCCGCAGTACGCAAGTTGGTGATGTTCAACCCAATAAACGTAATAAGATAGAAAAGAAATGCCCTTAAGGTACATTTCTCTGATTGTGCTAAGTATTCATGAAGCAAAGAACGCCAGTGTCACTCAAATACACTGTAATTAACTCTGCCTGAATGAGAAAATAAGTGACACACTGAATATTACAAATCTTCAACTGTTTCGTGGCTATTCAAGAGTTAGTTACTGATTTCAAGCAACTACTAGAACGATGGTGAAGTTGTGTTGTTGTATTAAACATGATCAAATTCGAGGAATTTTTTACTCACCAGGAACCAAGTAGCACAAAGATACCAACTAGAAAAGTTAGTATGATTTAAGAAACATATTGACCTCATTATCAAGAAAATATAAGGAAAAGACTCAAACTAATCCTATAACGTGTTAACTTTACTATCAGAAAATATATGGCAAAAACGACTTCATCCTCAGAAACGACTCACACAAAATGTTAACTTTATCCATAGACTCCGAATAGTATTCAGTGTCTATGCTTTATCACTAGAAAATGTTAGAAAAATTAAACATCTGTCTCTTCACGACACATTAAGCACGTTGACTTCGTTACGAGAAAAAAAAACAGCAACATAAATTAAAAGACAGTACCATTTAAAAAAAAAAAAAAACATGAAGCAACAATAAGAGCAAGTAACAAGTCTGTCAAAAGGTGAGTGACTCGCCAGGATTTAAACTGAACAGCTTAGTACAATTTCTCTGAAATAACATTTCCCTTCATCTTTGCAAATCATAAATATTTTCATCTTAAAAGTCGAACAGTTGTATACATTTAATGTCCACCACCACACTTGAGGACTCCAGAAACAGAATATATTACTCTTCCATGGTTGTGTGTGTAAAACTATTATTTATCCGCACATGTTTGCTGTATGTCATATTTTCTACATTTCAACTTCACTGTCACTCCATAAGTGTCATCTACTTTAACAAAAGGAGACAGTGTTTCTGCTTAATTATCTAGACCAGGGGTTCTCAACCTGGGGTACGCGTACCCCCAGAGGTACGTGAGAGGAATTTTTGGGGTACGTGGCGAGTTTCTCAAAATGCTTCAGTTTTAAATAGCAGCAAATTCGTTTGTAGTATACAATGTGTCCTTCACTAGAACCAGGACACGTTAACAACGTTAACAAGGAAACTCTTGGAGTTATATCACTTGAGAGGAAGCTCTCTTGGATTACAGTTGCCACACAACCTTGCAAACCTATAATATTTGCTCCGATTTCTTATTTTATATGTTATTCACACACACAGTGACTTATTTATCACTGTTACTAGTTACAAGTTACAACTAGCTGCAAGCAGCACTAGTTCACTGCCATAATGATCGAAAATTGTCTGATATAGTTCCTTTTTGGTAAATTCATTGTATGTTAGTCACATATAGTGTCTCCCTGTGAGGTACCAGTTCCTATCGACACTACCTCATAGATCTTGGTACACCAGATAATTATGTTTTGCTCTATATTATGATGTCAGTCGTATAAACTGAAATAACTATAAAGAAATACCATGGTAGAATAAGAACAGAAAAATACTGGTAGGAGTAAAACCCTGGCAAATCAATAGATACATCGTAATACAGTGTTTAGAGACGATTACTCTGTACCGCGAGACGATACTGACTCTCTCCTGCGAACACTGAAATTGTGACAGTTTGGGTCCTCTCCTATTGATATTAATCAAAGTATTGCGATTTATTCACAATAGTAATATATTACACTCCGACGGAACACGGGCCTAATGTGTTTGAGATGTGGCATTTTGTTTATAGTACATTTCGCTCTATATAGCGACTGTTTAGGACTAAAAACTGTAGCTTCAGGTAGATATTCAATAATGTTATCTATCGATTTTCAGTCTTAAAGTAGGGAAAATTACGAATATTGATGCATTTCTTTTATAGTCCTCCTTGCTTCTCGAAAAGGTGCACGAATTTAGAAAAGGTTGAAGAACACTAAACTGTACCCTGAAAAAAATACAGTAAAAAGATAAGATAAAATGACCAACATCTCTATTATTACGGAAGCTAATAATAATACCAAGACTAATTAAGTAATTCAGAGATAACGAAACGAACGACGATCACGAGAGCTTCCACGATAACAGTGTGTACGATAAGATTTGATTCCAGATTCCTCGATAGCGCTCCGAGTTTCCAAGATAACAATGGCATTCCAGTTTCCTCGATAGCGATGCAAGTTTCCAAAATGACGATGCCTTTCCATGATAAAGATGCCCTTCCAGTTTCCAAGATAATAATGCGAGTTTCCACGATCAAGATGCAATTCCAGTTTCCACGGGAACGATGCGGGTTTCCACGATGTCGATGCGGTTCCAGTCCTCACGATGCGATTTCAAGACACAATATTGAAGTCCACTTGCCTACACAGGTACTGGGACGAACCCTTTCACCCCGTAAGGATCCACCCAACACCCTTGAGTGCGAGTAAAGTGACGCTGCCACCTTCCTGCGCTGCAATTGAAGTCCACTTGCCTACACAGGTACTGGGATGAACCCTTTCACCCCGTAAGGGTCCACCCCACACCCTTAGGTGCGAGGAGAGTGGCGCTGCCACCTCACTGCGACGCAATTGAAGTTCACTTGCCTACACAGGTACTGGGGCGAACCCTTTCACCCCGTAAGAGTTCACCCCAGACCCGTGAGTGCGAGGAGAGTGACGCTGCCACCTTACTGCGCCTCACACGGGTAGCCATGAGCATAACCCGCCACACTCCACTCCCCAAACACTGTCAGTGAGTCCTTTTCACCCCGTAAAGGACCACTGGTACGGTCAGTGCCTGGCTCATGGCGCACAGCGTGCCCTCGTTCATGGCGAGTTGTTCAGCCCGATGTCATTATAAGCAGAGGTCCTGTACACACCACTCACCACCAGACTCTATGCAAGGAGCCCTTATCACCCTTAAAGGCCCCTCACGGCATCATCTGATGGACGGTAGACACGGCACCCTGCTTAAGGCGACGCCTTGCCTAGTATGAGGCGCTGCAAGTTGACAACAATCAGTGAGCTTGAAGCCGCGAAGGAAAATGAGTCCACGCTAACAATGGGATTCCACGACAGGTTGCGATTCCAGTGTCCACGGTACAGATGTGTTTGTTGAGGATAACGATCCGTTTATCGAGGCTAACGGTGCGGCGATGGCGATGGCGAAACGATCCAAAGTATTATTACCTACACAGGTACTGGGACGAAACTTTTTACCCAGAAAGGGTCAACCCCAGTCCCGTGGTTATGAGAGCAGTGACGATGCAACCTTGCAATGCCTCACACAGGTCGCCATGAGCAATGACCCGCCACACACCACTCCCCAAACGCTGTCATGAAGTGAGTCCTTTTTACCTAACCTAACCTAACCTAACCTAACCTAATCTAACCTAACCTAACCTAACGTAAAGGACCACTGGTACTGTCAGTGCCTGGCTCATGGCGCACAGCGTGCCCTCGTTCATGGCGAGTTGTTCAGCCCGGTGTCATTATAAGCAGAGGTCCCGTACACACCACTCACCATCATATTCTATGCAAGGAGCCCTTATCACCCCTTTAGGGCCCCTCACGGTACCATCCGGTGAGTGGTAGACATTGATCTCTTGCTTATGGCGACCCTTGCCTAGTGTGATGCGCTGCAAGTGGACGACTAGTAGTGAAGCTTGAGGCCACCAAGGAAAAGCAGGACCTGCAGCCAGTTCCCTGCCTTGGGCCCCAGGCCGGACCCGACGGCCACCTCCTTCCCCCGTGCGGCGCCCAAGGCCGTCACGGCCCTCAAACATCTTTAGGCCGAAAGTTCTCAATCGTCGTTTTAATTTTGATTCGAATATAAAATCGTCGATGGTAAATGAAAAATAGCTTTGGTGTGAAAGTGTGCAAGAGTTAGCTGATTAATGAAACAAGGTGAGGCAGCTTTGCTCCGGAGTATTTAGTGTACTTTGCATGTTGCTGCCTTGAATGTGTACGTGTTTGTAGGTAACTGGATAGAAACAGTAGACCAATGGTAGTTGTGTAGCTATTGGGGAACTTTTGAAAATTAGTTAAGCTTCTGGATAGAGTGGATGAGTGCACACAGGTTTGCGTGTCTTATACATAAACTGCCACTTGTAAACATAAATTTTTCTATTTCATGCTCTTAGAAAAAGCAAACTTAGTTTTCTTTATTTCCCTGATCACAATGACGTGTAAATATCAATGTTTCAATCATAAGGAAACACTAGGAGAGGACCCAAACTCCCGTTGAAGTTGCCAGATTCAACAGATATCGTAATATTTCACAGAAAAGATGGTCAACTGCATATCGTATATTTTTGGATATTCTTTTGTCACATAAGGAGATATCAAGATAGGTAAAGTATTTCTAAACATGTATCTACGACAAAAACGCTATAATAGTAGAGTTAGGTTATAACTATGCATTGTGTTTTTATATACCATCTTGCTCTATTCCTGGGACAAAGATTACTTCTTCCTCAATTG